>NC_091129.1:102853911-103071411 GCF_040183065.1 Periplaneta americana
TTTTTTTTGTCGCTTCCATGATTATGATTAGGAAAGGGAAGAAACTAAAGCTACTCTTTAGGACTGCAGAAATGATGGGTTTCTCCTGCTAATGATAGAACCGAATCGCAGCTTGCAAACATAGGATATTTTATACATTTATGGCAAGCTTAAAGAAAAAAAAAACAATCACTAAGTTGAAAACGTGAAAGTGTTTACATTCCGTCTCCCACTTTTACAGTACAGTTCGTAGCTGTTAGAAGCACTCTATGCGTCATAAGTGCAGTGACTCCGCTGCAGTAATATAATCGAAGTAATATATCGGTTATCGTATCACGCATTCTTTTTCCTTTTATTATTGTCACGATACTGACCTTCTGGATCTTGTTACGAGTAAGAACTTTCTTTTTGTTTTATAAAAATTATGTAATCTTCACAAAGACAAGTTTATGTGTATTGTACTTACTTCATAAAAGAGATGGTCACGGTGTGCATGTATCTTTATTAACTGAGAAATAGGCTACTCAGCGTAGCAACAGTAAAATACGTTTAACATCTATCTCACTAGACAACACATGCTTAAACTTAACGTTGTAGCTACTAGTCAGGTTTTTTCGTGACCCTAGACCACGCGTTGTGATAACTTCGACAGGCAGAACAGTAACTGACAATAAGATAATTTGCTGCGTGGGAACTGGTAAAGATAATCGTAATGTACTTGACTATATCCCTTGAATAAAGCAGATTGATTTTGGTATAATTTTTAGCAAGGCAGCTAATGATAAAGATATTTGTTATGGTGTCAATTTTATAGAGGAAATTACACTTACAACTGAAAATGTTGAATGCATTAAGTTTTAAGAGGGAATTAAAAAACGAACAATGTAATTGAGTGCTTAGGAAAATATTTGGGCCTAAGAGGGATGAAGTTACAGGAAAATGGAGAAAGTTACATCAACACAGAACTGCACGCATTGTATTCTTCACCTGACATAATTAGGAACATTAAATCCAGACGTTTGAGATGGGCAGGGCATGTAGCACGTATGGGCGAATCCAGAAATGCATATAGAGTATTAGTTGGGAGGCCGGAGGGAAAAAGACCTTTAGGGAGGCCGAGACGTAGATGGGAAGATAATATTAAAATGGATTTGAGGGAGGTGGGATATGATGATAGAGAATGGATTAATCTTGCTCATGATAGGGACCAATGGCGGGCTTATGTGAGGGCGGCAATGAACCTCCGGGTTCCTTAAAAGCCAGTAAGTAAGTAAGTAAGTAAGTAAGTAAGTAAGTAAGTAAGTAAGTAAGTAAGTAAGTAAGTAAGTAAGTAACAATGTAATTGAATAAGCAGGATTGAAAATGCATTAAGTTCAAAGAAGCAAATTTTACAGAATAGATAAAAATGATGTAACTGCATTACTTTCTGTGAAAATAATGACTGTGGATTCATTTTATAGAGTTTTCATACCTACACATGTACCAGTAACATTATTGCAGATATGTACAATCAGGATATATTTATGAGGGTTTAAATGACCTGGACTTTCATCTTTTCGATTCTTGGATAATGATTAGTAGGAACTGTGGGTGTCATGGGAAGTTCATATGTACACCTGATGTCTAAAGAAGTATTTTATTATCACAAAGTGAATGATGTAATACAGATTAGCTCACTACATCAGTGAGTTAGGCATTACTGCTATCGCTGGAGTCATCCTGTGACGGTAGTGAGTTGTACAAGTTCTGTGCATCCTTGCTTAAATACTGTATGTTTATGCTCGACCATGCCGAAATGTAGTAATTATACACCTGGTAGCAGCTCTTTAATGGACCTCATTAAAGTACACCTATTCATTAAAGTTCAGGTGTTCCACCAATCAGAAAATACCATTGTAGCAATATGAAAGCGCAAGTATCGATTATTCTCGGATATGCAATCGAAAGACAACAAGTTCTGTTACTATAATAATTAGCGTTAATTGTAAATAATATTCAAATAAATTCAATTTTTCATCTCATTTTTCAATGTCTAATTCAATTTGAAGGTTATATCAAGATTAATGTTTATTTTACTCTCTAGATTATATCAAGGTCAATGTCGACATTTGTTTCTCGGAAAAAATCAATACTTTCGCGTTTGCGCACATCTCACAATTTACGAGGTATTGCACAAGGTTAGTTCCGCTCCTCAGTCAGATAAGACTAACATGAATACTTAAGAATGATTTCAAGTTAGAAATATGGTCGAGCATAAAAAGTCTAACTATAATGGTAATTAAGACCCTCGTATGAAAGTTATGAAACTCGCTTGCGCTCGTTTCATAAACATACTCGCGTCTTAATTATACCATTATAGGCTTGTTGCATAATGTACTAATACAGCTTCTTTATATCATCCAGTTTGCAAGACTTGACACGCTGCCTGTTTGTGTACCCGCTTTTACGGAAATAGGCCTACAGCGGGCTTGTAAAAAGAGGCAATATGGCTACTACATGGAAATTGTTTAATATTGCGGGAAAATATACAGGATGATTCACGAGGAGTTACTGAGCTTATTTCTGAAGACGTTCTGAGCAAAAACTGTCATATAAACATTTGTCCTATTCTCATTATTTTCAGAGTTACACTAATTTGACGTTGTTAAAAATATATTTTTTTCTTTAGTCATAAGTAGACCGCGGGAGTGCGGGCCCTATACGGCGATTGCAGTTGACTATGCAGACGGGTATAGAGTATGACGTAAGTCTCTCTCGCCTTTCGCCGTACTGTTCCGTGCATCGAACCCGAAACATTCAGAGTGTGTTTAGCCTGTCATACTGAAGAGTTGAGTGTGTGAAATGGCGCATATTACAATGCATAAAACAACTCGTTCACTAAGTGCAATACTAAATAATTTAGTGAAACAATTCGGACGCGATATGTTTAGGGTATTATAGAAGGAAAAAGTGTTGTATGTGTCATGTGTAATTTCAGATTATTACGAACTAAGTAGTACTATTTTGAAATAGTAAAACACACAAGGAAAATGTTGAACGCAATTCAAACAAAAACCAATCGAGTTCGAATAGTGGGTCACAATTCAATATAGTTTTATGTAACCTGGTACATACAAATATCCCATTCAGAACTTTGGACAATCCCCACTTTAGATCATTTCTGGTAAAATACACAAATCAATATATTCTAGAAGCAACAATACGTAAAGAATATTTACCAATTTCGTACCAGAATACGATTGCCAAAATTCGAGAAAGCCTGAACGATCAGAAAATATATGGGTTTCAGTTGAGTCTACAGACGTCAGTGGTAGATATGTGACAAATGTGGTGGTCGCTAACTTTCTGAGAACTGTGTTGGGAAGAAATCTGTGCTAACTTCAGAGAAACTGGAAAAGGTAAACCATGCATCTATTGTCCAAGTTTTTTGTAAAGCTGTGCGCCTTTTATGGCCGGAAAGGATTAAATATAATAATGTACTTCTTTTTGTCACTGATGCAGCTCCATATATTATTCAGGCAGCAAAACAACTTAAAGAGCGGTATTCCAACATGGTGCATTTAACTTGTCTGGCGCACGGACTGCAAAATTCCGTCGACATCGCATCAATTAGATAAGTACGAAATGTATGATTATTGTATGTATGCAATTCATATACGCAATACTGTACTTCTGAAGCCTGTAGAGTGAGTTGCTTATCTGAGAGTTCAGTACACTCGCCACGGAACGCTCCAGTCATACTTAACTTGACGGTACTTAACCGCACTCCCGCGGTTTAGTTATAAGAATGTTACAAATAGAGAATGAACTATTCAGAAGTATACTTTATTTAATTGGCTAGTATTCTGAAGCTAGAAATGTGTTCCTAATTCCGTAGTAATTTTGTACAGATTTTTTTTTCAATTTTTAACTAAAAACTACATCGTTCTTACACACTTATCACAACAATTGTTACAGATCACACGACTGTTATAGCAAGTTGACTCTTTATACATACTAGGTTCAAAAAGTTCCCGGAATTTGCTAGCATCATAGAAACAACGTACCTTAAACACTATTCTACAGCATTCCCTTCAAAATAGTTGCCTTCCGCAACAATACACTTTTGCCAACGCGTGTAGAGTTCCTGGAAGCAGGCCTGGAAGCCATTTTGTGAAACCCGTCTTAGTGCTCTCGTCGCGTTTGCGATAACCTCTTCAGCATTGAATCTCCGTCCTTTCAGATGACTTTTCAGACGGGGAAACAGAAAGTAATCAGGTGGTGAGAGATCAGGAGAGTATGGTGGGTGATCCAAAGCAGTTATGTTGTGCCTGGCAAGAAAATTCTTTACAATAATTGCGCGATCAGCAGGTGCATTGTCATGCATAAGGAACCAGTTGTTTTCTACCCACTTTTCTGGACGTTTCCTTCTCACTGCGTCCCAGAGGTGACGGAGGGTTTCTACGTACAATTCTTTCGTTACAGTACGACCTTCTGGAATGAACTCATGGTGCATGAGACCCTGAGAGTCGAAGAAAACTTCCAACATAACTTTGCTTTAAGTGTGCTTAAATGCGACAGGCTCATGTCAGTAGATTCACTGGCATGAAAAAGAACTCCTGCGGGACAAAATTCCGGCACATCCGGCGATGCTGATATAACCTCTGCAGTTGCGAGCGTCGTTAAATAAAACATAACATTTAAAATAACTTTGCCTTTGGAAGTGTCCCTAGGAAATTTTTGCTTCCGAGGAGATGTTTTCGATTTCCACTCAGATGACTGTCGTTTAGGGACTGGGTCGTACAAGTAGCACCAGTTTCATTTTGTTTAAGAAATCACCATTTTCATCAGCCATACTGATCATGTCCCCAGCAAAACACAGAACTTGATGTTTGTACTTTGCTCTGTGGACATAATTACAAAATGCGACGAACAAACGAAGCACTATGATAAACAATTGCCTACAACTCAAAACCAATAATTGCCATTATCAACAAACTTTAAGGAAATGACATCATGAATGTTACCAACAAAACAAATGTATAATATCCCTTGTTATATATTAATACGAAAAATGGTAGTAAAATTCCGGGAACTTTTTGAACCTAGTAGTAGATCAGTTTTGCATCCTAATGTATAGTCTTAAAGAGTTTAGGCTACAAGAATGAGGTGATTTATAACATTAATTTTGTGACAAAATGCGTAAGAAAAATGTAATTTTGTAGTTAAAAATTGAAAAAAAAAAAAATTATACGAAGCAGAAATTAACAATATATTTTTAGCTTCAGAATACTATAGGTTTGGAATGGATAGGGCCGTCTATTGCTTATCTTACAATGTAGTATTAATATGTTACATTTTATTGATGAAAGTTTTCGGCATATTTATGCCATCTTCAGATCTTAAAAAGTTGTCTTCATACATACATAATATTATGCCACATTGGTTAAATGCAATACATAACTAACAAACAACGAAATCATAATTACACTATTTTTAAGGCGAACTTGTGATTACTGTGTCCACAATCAGCTGTTGATTGTACAATGTCACTTCATAATGTTAAAACACAAAACACTAGTTGAATGGAACAGATTAAAACAGATCTATAAAACATTAACATTAAACATTAGCAGATAACACTTGGTAAAATTTATATAAGACGGATGTCATTTTCGTCGTTCATTTTGTTTATACATGTTCTGATATAACAAATTAACCACAATTGGATATCTGTGCTATGTGGTGGATTGTTCGACTGTATCAAGTGTTGCAAAGTTTTCTAGCGTTAACAATCAAATTGAAGTACAATGATGTTAATATTAGATATCAGCTTGATATGGACGTATGTTAACAGTTTTTCAAGTTGTCACTTCTCGAAGTTCAGTCAGCCAGACATGAATAGCTGGTGTTGTTGTGGTGGTGTGTTGTTGTGGTGGTAGCTCGGCTCTGACCCTTCCAAACCTATTGTATTCTGCTTATCGGTTAAAACTACCAACAAAATGAAAGTTCAGAATACTAGCCAATTAAAGAAATTATAGCTACTTCTGAATAGTTAATTCTCTAAATGTGATATTCGTTTACTCTTAAAACTAAATTTCAAATTAGTGTAACTCTGAGAGTAGAGTATAACCCATGTTTATATGCCATTTTTTGCTCAAAATATCTTCGGGAATATGCTGCGTAAGTGGCGGTAACTCCTCGTGAATCACTCTGTATATAGACTCAAGTCTGACTGAGCCATAGGATTTTGCGTAGAACTGTTCCATGTGTTGCAGTCCGAAGATAGTTCGGCGGCGGCTTCTTTCTTGCGCTGTTGAAACTGTGGTTTAACTCGCTCGGTCCTGATGATTTTGGACTTGTTCGATTCCTTTTGATATACTCTTGCTTTCAATTAAGATTTTCGCCATTTCTTATTACTCTCATAAGTAATATTGCGTGGAGTCTTCGAAATGTATATTTTTTTCCCCCCCGAAAAAACAATAATATAAAATTCATTCCAGTTGAATAAAACTAATTCGCCTCTCATTAAATACTTCTCTTCGAGCGCTTTACAACATCAAACAAGAATATGTTACATCAATATGATGCCTAGATAAATTGAGTGGAATGCTGTTGTGAGGCCGAAAATTAAAGGAACGGAGTTACGCAATAAGAGACCAAGCGCCAAAACCTGTTTCGAGATATTGGCCATTGAAATAAATCTGTTTTTTTTTTTGTAAAACATTTTATGCAAGAAGTATTATAACATTCATAATATTACAAAAAAAAAAAAGCACAAATTATACCATAAAAGGCTAACCGATTTTTAATAAGAGACCAGCAGTTGAATTAATATTTCAAAGCAAAATAAATCAATAAAATAAATAAATAAATACATAGATAGATAGATAGATAGATAGATAGATAGATAGATAGATAGATAGATAGATAGATAGATAGATAGATAGATAGATAGATAGATAGATAGATGGATGGATGGATGGATGGATGGATGGATGGATGGATGGATGGATGGATGGATGGATGGATGGATGGATGGATGGATGGATGGATGGATGGATGGATGGATGGATGGATGGATGGATAGGTAAATAAATAAGTAAATAAATAAATAAATAAATTTTATGCAATAAATGAATTTTTGCTTGTAAATAACAGCAAAATTCAGATATCGTATTTATTTTTTCTTCCGAGTTAAATTAGCCTGCCATCAACAGATTTGTGTAAAAATTTTATTTTTTTTTTCAAATTGTCGGTTGGTCTGTTATTGCGTAACTCCGTCCAAATCATCTTTAGACGTCACTCATGGGCGGGAAGGGAAGGTGGGCGAAAATTTGTTAGGCTACGTATTACCGCTACGGAACTCCTTGCTCTACAGTATAATAATATTATAGTATCATACTTGTAAGTTTATTACTGTAGAAATAATTAGTAGTGGTTTTCGCTATAGTATTACTGTATTTGCATTCGTCGCATAGCCCGAATTGCAGCCCCTAAACTCACCGACTACGTCAAAAGTGAAAGTTATACTAGAAGTAGAAATAGAAGAAAGAAAGCTATGTGTGTGGACAAGTTAATTCTACAGTCCAAACGATTTTGAAAAACAATCCAAATTATTAATGGCAGTCGAAATTGTTGGTGCATTTGAACTTAATTGATCGAAATTAAAGTGATTTTGGAAGCAAATACTATGCCGCGTCTGTGACCACAGTGCTAGCGCGCTGGTTCGATCCCCGATCAGGTCTGGATGGAATTTGTAGTGGACAAAACATACAGTACATTGTAGAGGAGTTTCTCGGAGAATTCCAGCCTCCCTCTTTCATTGCACCCCTGATCACATAGCCCTATAACAGATTGATCAACCTAGAGACAACTTTTATCAATTTTACTATGCTGCCATCTAGCGATTGCAAAATAAGTCACGTTATAACCCTGATGGAATTGCATGAAGTAAGTTAATAGCTTGTAGCAGTACTTCCATCTAGCGGTCGTTAACAAAAAATTCATTTTTGACAGTGGAGATCCTAGTGGTTGTTGTCCTTTCTATGTTGCCATTTCATAACATGGAATAGCCAATTTATATACGTGATCAGGAATTCCACCAACACACTCCACTTCCCCCTCGTTTCATCTATCATCTGTCTCTCAATAATTTCTTCCTATTATCTAACATTATTTGAAATATATTAACATTCTATGTATTTTAGTTTAATTCTGCTACACAGTTTGTATTTCATTGTTTAATTAATAATTCATAGTAGTATCTCACTATTTAATTATTCATAAGTAACTCTTGTATACACGTAACTTTTATCTAAATGAAATTGTTGTATTCGTTTCCTAACTTGTAAGTTCATACATATGTATGCATACTTTTTGTTGGTTGAGTGGAAGAGAAGGCCTTATGGTCTTAAATCTGCCAGCTAAAATAAATTATTATTATTGTTATTATTATTATTACTATTATTATTATTATCATTATCATTATATTATTATTGTAAAATGGACCGGGATGATGTCTGGGAATAGTACGAGCTTTCGATGCTGATCTAGGTTCCAAGGGCTTGGGGCTCCGGGCTCTGGGTTCAGGCCCGTCAGTAGATAATGGGACCTTACCTACAGGGCCCAGGAAGAATGGCCAGCCTGTTAGCATCGGATTCGCGAAAGTCACCCGGCCATCCACCGGCTTAGACAATCATCGCATATAGGGCGTATAATGGGCCTAACGACCTAAGAGCAAGGATCCATCCCGGATCCAGCCCTCGTGAAAGCAATCAATCAATCAATCAGTCAGTCAATCAAGCCTGTACTATGTGACATAGACAAAGCGCTGCTTATGTGGTTTAACAACAAAGTAGTCACGATATACTTGTTCATAATCCTGATAAAAGCCGAGGAATTTGCATTATTATATAATTCCCTGTCTACCTTGGCTGATAGAGATAGCATAATGTGTACTGTAGGCTGTACATCTCGGTTACAATATTCGTTTATGATACATTTTTTTCCAAGTCCGTTAAATGACGCTGTGGCCAAGTTATATAATATTAACAGTTCCTGTTACGGTAACTTTGATAAAGTGGTCGTTCTCAAAACTGAAATTAATAACACCTCACCTAGGATCTACTTTGTATCAAGACGAGTTGTCGGTGCAGATTCGGAATATTGAGCGTGACTTGGCTTCAGAATTGGATTATTTCTTTTATAGATGAATTCGCAGCTACCGCAGAGGAATAATCAACTACAAAGCCAGTAAATTCAGTGACAAAATAATACTGTACTCTCTCATTGCGAAGTGAATATAGCCTAATAATGAAAATAAAGAAATAACTCAATATGATTGCGTAAAGAAATTTTCATATGAAAGCAAGATTTCGAAGAAGAAGTAAAAGATTTAATTAGTTTTTATGTACCGTATTAGCCTGAAAATAAGCCGCATCTGGATATAAGCCGCATCCTTAAAATTTGAAGGGGAAAAAAGAAAATAAGCAGAGATGGAAGAAAAAAATTACTGCCAGCAATTTTATTCCATATAGGCTACCTATCTACATCTCTAATTGAAGTTCTGGCTGATATGTAGGCTACATATATTATCAGGCAGTATATCTCGCTTGACGATATGTGTCAGAGGAAGAACAATTATTGTTTGTATACATCTGAAGTGTGATTAGTAGAGACGAGAATTCCATGCAAATGCAGGTTTTTATAGGAATTTAGGACATAGTTCAAACTTAGTACTTATCCATTTCATTACTTTCCGGTTCCAAATATATGCACTTTTTCCGTGCATATTTGCGTGTTTTGGCCTTTTTGGGAATAAAAACATGTATAATGCATATTTAAGCAATTTTTAGCTTAATAATGCATATAATATACATACATTATATTCAGTTTAAATGCATGCATGGTTTTGAGTGGACACCTCAGTTTCTTGATTTTTATGTCCCTGATTTTAGCTTCAGGAATCAGGAGTGAAGAAGGAAAAGAAAGAAAAAACTAAATAACAGAAAAGGATTAATTCAAGTTTGCACCTATAACTTCTTGCTACACAGAAAGGTCATTCTCTGCCTACAAAAGCATATTGATTGACAAGTGCAGGCCTCACAGAAACCAATTTATAAAAAATAAATGTTGTTGGTTATTAACTGTGGAAAGGGGGGGAAGTGAAGTGAAATAAGAAATTTGCAACAAAAATGAAAGCGCATATTTTAATGTATTTTCTGCTTGTTCGTGCATGTTTCATAGTTTGATAGTGCATGATGCATGCATATTTTGGGTTTTTATAGTGCATGAATTCTCGTCTCTAGTGATTAGTGTAACATGTAGCTAACCGGCGATGTATGCATTGGAGGGGGGAAGGAACTGACCACCGTATCTCATTATCTCCTAGCCTAGTTGCCTCATAAGTGGTGCCTTATTGGTATCACTTGTGAGGTTCAGACCTGTCTTCGGACAGTTGACTAAACAACAATATACATATATAGTATTTGGAAATCATTACAGTCCTACCTACTAGTGCTCTGCAATGTTCAAACATAAGAGAGGCAACCAAGATATTACAAAAACCAATCGCAAGATGATGACTAAAATCCTTAAGTGGTTAAAACGTGACAGGGTAGGAGCGAACAGCGAATATTTTCATAAGAAGGCCCAAGAAATACGACAGGCCGCCTTCTGCAGAGCGAACATAGGTGAATATCGAACTTCGTCATACTCGACAAACTTCAACCGAATATAGCGCCTGTATTGCATGACGCTAGTAGCTACCATATGTTTTCCCTTTAACACATTTCTTTTCTTGTTAGGCATGATATCAATCATTAACTTAAATAGTAACAAGTAAACTTTTTCAACATTGAGTATATCGATAGGTTATATCGGCACAGTGTTGTTATGTAGGCCTACCTAACACATTTTCATTGCCACATTCACTGTCATCACTGCCATTGTTACTGACTTCACTATACACTTCATAGTTTTAAACAGCATACGATATGATGAAATGTCGTAAAACCCAGATTCGCGAATATAAGCCGCATCTTAACTTTACACAGTTAAAATTTGGTTAAAAAGTGCGGCTTATTTTCGAGCCAATACGGTAAATATCTGCAACGTAACAAAAGCAGCGAGTATATCGTCGGTTTACAAGCAAAACATATTAAGTCAAAAATATTATTTCTGAGGGAAAAGCGTACCTATATAATGTACATAATGTATGCGTATAAATTTAGAATTGGAAAATTAAATACACATAAAGAAAAAGAACTTACTAAAAATAATATTTTAAGGATTCAGTTTTGTTAAGATCTTTCACAGCGCTTTTCTTTTTTCAAAGATAATGTTCTTGACTTAATATATTTTGCTTGTAAGCCGACGATATTATATTATCTGCTAGTCCAATTGCTACTCACACCACACGATGTTCCTTACATTTCTTCAGAATCTTATCAGCACACTTGCAAGGAGTCTTGTCACCACAGAAATTATGTCCACATGAACAACCTCAATAAATACCATATTAATCTTACTTGAATATAATGTGACTTGAGTAAATGTGAAGAGAACTTGAATTCAGGTTCCTTAAAAAATGTCAACGATGATTTACTGAAGGCCTGTCATATGTAGATTGACGTAACACTCAACAGAACAGTGTAGAAATCGCGTGACCTACTAACTCGCGAATGTTAGTGTATGTTGTCATTTCGAAATTACACACTAGGACACTTAAAATAATGAATCTTATCGGAGCTGTCTGGTTATATCACAATCTAGTATATACAGTCACGAAGCTCAATACGTACTAAATATGCATCCGTAGATAGTTGCTAACCACTAGGATCGCTAATATCGCCTCATTACAGACAATGCGAAATAATACCGGCACGGTATATTGTTCCTAGCACTCTCACAACTCAAACTTCGTGTCTGTATATCTAGATTGTGGTTATATGTAATCGTAACTATCCTAATCAGAGGCGGCTCTGAAGCTTGCGAAATCTTAGACCAATGTTTCTCAAAGTGGGGGAGATGATTTACAAAATAAGACCAAACATTCTTTATGAAAGCGGTTTCACTATCTTTCGCAATTGTTAGAGTTTATTCCAGAAAATATTTTAAAAGCTGTTGTTTAAAATTGAGAAAATGTAATTGTATGTCCATAAAAACAAACTCAGTATTTAACTATCATACATAGTTAAATTTTCCTTGTTGTTTAATACATGAGAATGAATAAAATTTATTTTTGTCTAGTAATGATGACCAGCAATCAAGTTTTTTTTATAAGTCCGTTGATTTTATCCCTGGATATTATTATGTTAATATCTTGGCCTTGCAAACTACTATTTAAAGTGTTTAAATGTCTGAAAATTTCAGCAAGGAAGGTCAAATTAAGAAACCAAAGAGAATATGGAAATAGGGTTGCATATTCCGATATCTCCTCTTGCATGAACCGGTACATTAAAAGTTCTGCTCTTAAGTGTAAAACTTTTCAACACGTTATCCAACGAAAGCCATCTTACTTCCGTGTGGTAAAGAATATTTTCATGTAACTAACCCATATATTCACAAATTTTCCTAAAAATATGAGTTTGCAACGCTCTTTCTTTGATGGAATTTACCGCTTTATATTGAACTACCGGTACTTCCGCACCGCAGTGGTGGTAATAGTTTCAAGTAGCCTACCAGAAATGAGGTTTACTTAATATATTTTTTTATTGTTGCACTGTATGCTTTTATCTTGGTCGTTATTTGGGTGGTAACCAACGGTTTTGAGTATTTTTTTTACAAGAATCTGTATTCTTTGAATTGGGTGAAGTGTCGGTACGAGAGTGGAGCGGGGGTCACAATGACGGCATTGACGCATTTTCACGAACTTTTGAAACGCACCTCGTAGAATGTGCAACCTATGTTTATTGTTTATTATATTGGCGGATCCATCCTCTTTCTTTTTAATATACATTTTAAGAGGTCATGTGCATCGCAGTATAGGCTATCCAGAAAGAAACGACCCAGCTGTGATCCAGCGATGCGGGATGCCGTCTTTTTATATAGGCAGTTCCTACAGTATCGATGACATATTATTTAATAAATGAATAATGCATTTTGATGATTCTTTATTTAAATTATCTACATTTTAGTGGTTGTATTAACGTCAGTAACAACAGTTGCTATATCTATTTGTAATAGTATCAGAGAGACTTGGAAAAGGAGGTGAAATCCTTTTTTAACGAGTATGAGCTTAAGGAAATAAGAAACTTAATTTTAATTTAATAAAAATTATTATCCTTGCACAAATGGGGGGTGATTAATAGGCCGAAATCAGAGAGTTTAAAGAGAGAAATAGTTAATTTAACACAGTATAGTTTTAATGTATAGTACTAGAAAAATGTAATGGGCCGAGTCTTGATGGCAATAGCCTTATAATAATAATAATAATAATAATAATAATAATAATAATAATAATAATAATAATAATAATAATAATAATAATAATAATAATAATACTTTATTAGCCAGAGATCAGTACATAAGAAACTGAAATGACATCGTCAGTTATATATTCATTAAAAAGAAGCATCCATCTCACACTCAATAAATTCATCAATATTATGAAAAGGTCTTACAATTAGCCATTCATGTAAGAAGCTGTTTAAAATTTACGTCTGGCAGATTTCTAACTGATACAGGCAACTTATTAAAAAATTTAATTCCATTAATAAAACATGTATTCAAACTTGAATTGAGTCTACAATATAGTATATGGACTTCTGAATTATTTCTTGTATTAATTGTATGTATTTGTGACCTTATTTTATAATCATGTAAATTATTATGAATATATACACTGTCATAATTTTGGTTTGAATAAATAAAGGTCTACAAGTCTCTATAGTTTCTGTTCAACATTATCCTAAGTGCCTTCTTTTGACGTTATAATATTTTTGTAACGTCTGGGGCATGCCCCAACATGTGTATCCCATAATTTATATGACACTGAAGTAGTGAAAAATATACATTTCTAAGAATATCAGTTGAGATGCAACTCTTTAGTTTTCTCAGTGCGAATAGAACTCTTGATAACTTTACACAAAGGTTGACAATATGGGATTTCCATGATAATTTAGAATCCAAGTGAAAACCTAATAACTTAACACTAGAGACACTATTTTGAAATTAACTCTGCTATGTAGGCAACAAGTTTCGCAAGACTATCCAAAAGTAGTATGTAATACTGGATGTTCAGTTCAAAGTGTGTCATGGCTCGCTGTATGCCGTCATGTGGCTAGTCGATGAGCCTAGAGAATTCAATCTTCCTACACTTCCGCAGAGGTGAATTACTTATGTGCCAGAGAAGTTACCTAGCAAGTACGGCGTTCATTCAGAAGAGTACTTACCGATACTTACGGTAACGCCGGTAGTGGCAGGAATGTGAACTGTTTCGAAACATGTACTGAGGTGAGGTTTTTCTTACTGTCGGGATATGGGGAGAGGGTTAAGACGATTACTTACGTATTTGTTGACATTAACTTCGACGGTCAACATGGACACGGAGCATTTGATTTGTGTTGTGGAATGTTGCCGTACGCAACCGATGATAACAAATACCCTGCGTACGACTTGGCCGCGCAAAACACAGTTCGAAAGAGGTTATGGTAGCACACAGACCGTACAGACCGTCATCTGTTGCTACGACGTTCATGTTATACCGTACACGTTCTCAAGTTCAGATTGAACGCCTTGATTAATAGGCAACTTCTCTGACACAAAAGCTGAAACTCGCTTCAAATCGCTGACTCATCAACAGTGACGTCATGACACACTTTGAAATGAACACCCAGTATATATGCGCTCTTGTTTACTGCACATGCACAATGCGTTGTATCTGGAACTTAGAAAATTTAGGCGGCCCATTTTTTTCTGGAACTTTGATATTAATTTTCAAATGAATTCAATTCACTGTAACTACAGTACATAGTATTCATTACAATTTTAAACAAATAATTGGCGTCATATTGATGTATGAATTGTTTTAACTGTCAATTGCATTGTTGTATCGAGACTAGGTCTTATGAAATGAGGAAGCGATTATGAAGTAGTTAAAGAGAAGGCTCCACCTTGTTAAAATTAAATGCGGAGGATATGATGACAAAAATGAAATGAAATAAACTTTTATTTCACATCTCAAACATCCTTACAATACCAACCATGCTCACAGTAACAGTTACGAACAGCTTAAGCTTTTCACGCAATTACAGGGATTCTAAGAATCCCCTTCCACTTTTTATTTTAGCCCACGTTTCTGGTTATTTCAGATACGAAGCCTAGCATTAGTACGGATAATTACTACTGAATTTCCTACCTTTTGTGTAGAATTAAACTCTGCAGGCCAGTAATCTTAAACTTCAAGCACTACTGCAAACACGTTACGTTAGTCTGTGCTTACAGTAGTGGTTTGGAATGCGCTCTGATGGACCTTGAGATTCACATGACCTTTGTTTAAGAAAAGGAATTATCAGAATATGTAAACTACTTACTATAATCACAAAACAAAGACGCTTCTTACCATACAGTTGGAAGAAGCATTTAAAATCCGAGAGTCATTAAAAGACTATTTTAATTACGCATATCTCAGAACTTATATAATTGAGGCCAGACGCAGCGAGGGATTTGTTTACGCCGCACGGGTGGAAGAATTATTAATAATTATTTTGTTATTGCTGTTAGTAATCAGTTGTAACATAATTATAACGTAATTATAGTATTCGAAGTTATCTTTGAAAACATATTTCTTCAGTTAAATAATAATATGCATATACCCGCTTATCTTTAACTACGATTTTAAATGGATACTCGTATGTTATATAATATATTTGTCAGATAATTCAGTACGAGAAAATATCTTGCCTGCATCTAATCCATATTAGGCACCAAAGGTGAAGTTGAAAAGAAGAAAAAAACCCTTGACTTATATCTGCGGTGAGGAGGCGTCCTCTATGATTTGGAAGTTGGATTCGAAGTTCGCGAATTTAAACCTGGTCAAGGCTGTAAATTTAAATTACTAACAAATTTCATTCTTAACATGACTTCCTCCGGGAGGAAAGTAAAGCTGGGAGATCCTAGCCCTGCTAGAGGGTTCCAAGCAAAATTCGTCGGCCGTTTCTCGCCTACCTTGAATTTTGACTACGAGTTTGATGGGGGTGCTGGTTGTGGTAGCAGCAGTACTGGGTGGCACTCTCGAACTTCGATTTCAACAGCCTTAATAAATTACTAACCACTGATTGAGGTTCTGGATGATATGTACATCTATTACCAGCCAGTACTTATATCTCACTTGACGATATGTGTCAGAGAAAGAACAATTGTTTGCATACATCTGAAGTCTGATTAGTGTAATAATGTAGCTAGTGGGCAATGTATGCAATGAAGGGGAAAGGAATTGGTCACCTTATCCCATTATCTCCTGGCCTAGTTACCTCATGAGTGATGCCTTCTTGGTGTCACTTGTGGGGTCCAGACCTGTCTTGGGACAGTTGATTAAACAACGACAACGAAGACGACGACGACGACAACAGCAGCAGCAGCAATTAATTACTTCTCTTATCATAGACAAATACTCTCCATAGTTTGTAAACCGAAACAAAAATAAAACATTCTAACCAACACAAGTGTAGTTTCATTCCCGAAACTTAGTGATGTATTCTACGTGCCGATGTAGCCTATCCCTGATACAGAGCAGATTCTTTTTTAGATTGTCAACGTTTTCTTTCCCTATTAATCTGAAGTGGGATGGAACCCCAGAAGTATAACTATTCTGCAAATTTCTTGCAATTGAAACAAAATTTTCTTGCAATCATCTTCGTATTTTGTTGCAGTCAGTTTCGTAAGATAAGGCCTGGATAGCAGAACAGAATCGGACAGAATACTGTCATATATATAATTATAGTCTATGTGTGTATTAATATATGTATATACGGGTGTTTCAGACCGCCCATATCAGCCTTTTTTCTCGAAAACTATATATACGAGTAATAAATATATATATTCCGTACGATTCTTATATTTTCTCTTATCATTAGAGAAACTCTAATAAGGAATGATTTATCCCTTAGCAGTTTTTCATTAAAATGGACGGTTTTTGTGCAACACTATTGAGTGAGTAAGGGTCGGAACTTTGCTGTTTAGACCGAGTGCGTATATACATAGCTATACTAAAAACCAGGTTATGAACCGACTAAGCCGGAAGCAACGTTCTGTTGCCACATAGTGGCGCGAGATTCAAAGCGTATTCAGCGTTTGTCACTGATATGTTTAAAATAATTACTGTAATATAGTTCTCGATAACACTATCAACAATATTAGTAATTAAAATTACTGTTTTTAAGAAAGCACGAGCTAATGACGCTGGTACGAAATGCGACTCGTAATGCACGTGGTACTGCAAATGGGCTGGGAAGTTTGGCTACATCGTCTCCGTGATTCCGTTGCCAGATTTTCGTTAGCAGACCACATTTTCACGTGAGGTCCAATGAAAAGCTCCGTACTCCTTTCCCCCTCCAACCCCCCACACTCAACGTGTCATCGCTGCAGAGGCTATCCCTCTAACCCGCACTTTCCTCTCGCCCTGCCAACTACTTCCTGTTTAGTCGGTTCATAACCTGGCTTTTAGTATAGTGCCAGCGTTTCTGGAGCGTGTCCTTGAAAAAGCCAGTCAGTGAGCACTTGTTGCCAGTGCAGTTGAGAACGGTACCACCCAACACTGACTGCGTCAAAGGCAAGACACTCGCACTTTGTGTTTCTGGGATGTGTTCTTCAGTACACTGTCCAGTCAGTGGCATGTTGCCACTTCGGCTGAGAGTGGTACCACCTCCTAAACAGATGTGACGTCAACAATCTGCCAATCACAGTAGTTGTCAGCTTTCACGCCCACAGACTCTGGCAAAGATATGATACTCGCTATCAATGTTCCCATTACTTATTTCACACGCCAGAAACGATGACTTTGGTTATATATTTTTGTACGTGAGCCGGCGACGCGCTATTGCCAAACTGTGCAGATTTCACCCAAATGTTCTAATTAACCATGCACTTAATTACAAAATGCAAAATGTTTTATTTATTTTAATGTATTCTATTATCCCATTATCTGCAGTTATATCTCTTTCACTCTGGCCCAGAATAAAGTATACCGAACTAAAGAACATGAAATTTAATTTAGAAACATACAGTATCAACCAGTTATGTATACATTTGTAAAAATTCTCCATTATTCCTAAGACATGTTTCGCAATGGTTCTGACGACTATTGAACATTTTTTTTATTGTCACTTGTTATAGAGTGAAGGATATGTCACAGTATCTTTATACTGTGGACATGTCTGATGTTTTGTTTCAGCCCATATGTGCTTTATCTCTAGCTGTTCTTCTCCCACTTCTTCCATTGTGTTAACACAAAATTGAGTCAGTTTGCGTGAATTTACTCACCAAGAGTAATATTGTTCACTTTGATGGTGAATTTTTATGAAACTTCTCTTCATAAAGTTCACATACCGCTTTCACACTAGCTTCCTCTTTAGCAACAGCTGAAGTAGTAACAATAACAGTGCCACCCTTGAGTGCCACCAATAATTTTTCTCACTGAGCTGTGAGTGCAACATTTCAAACTTCGGTATACTTTAGTCTGGCCCATACTGTGACCATACTACATAAATATATGCACTTGAAGGAACCATTTTTACAATATGCTTAAAGAATGGATTTCGGAGTCTATTCGTATATGGAAATAACATACCGCTGCATATATAAATATAACAATATGCATCTGGAAGATGAAGTAGCGGTACACTGCGGCCGATTACATGTACTATCTAAAAAGATAGCATTTTCTACATTTAAGTCCCCCCGAATGAAAGAGTACTATGTCGCCTGCTCTGCCATCTCTTAACAATATTATAAAGTCCATATTCTGCCTCCTGTATTTCATAACAAATCGGACGGAACCACAGATAATTTTGTGGTGTGTGTGAGCGGTGAGAGGAGTAGAGTAGGCCGTGATAGAAGATGGCGGCTTGTGTTCGCTTTAATAAAATAATAATAACTTAATATATTCATACAATATAAATAAACTTTGTAACGTAAAAAAATATGTGATGGTGAAAGTAACACATGGCGTGGAAGGAAGGAACCGTCCAACCTCAACACTTTGTCGAAGAAATAGACTACAATGAAATTCAGAAGATAGAGGTTTGTACATCACAAATTTCAGGCAACATGTCTTGAAATCTCTCAGAATCAGAACACAGTACTGTAGTATTACTTTAGAATGATGTTATGACATTGACTGTAAGAATAGTGTTCAATTTTTTAAGTTTGATAATGGATTTTGCTTATACTGTCTATGTATGTAAAGTGTTTACTTTGCTGGATTTAAATACAATTTAATGTTGTACTTTTCAGGTTGTTGGGAAAGGTGCTTTTGGAGTTGTTTGGAAGGGAATGTGGCGAGATTCTTACGTTGCTGTTAAACATATTGATTCAGAGGCTGAAAAGAAAGCATTTGCAGTGGAAGTTCGTCAACTGTCACGAGTGAGCCATCCAAACATAGTGAAATTGTATGGTGCCTGCACACAAAACCCTGTGTGCCTTGTAATGGAATATGCAGAAGGTGGTTCTTTGTATAATGGTGAGAGCGAGTGCCAGAAAAATTTCTTTGCATAGAGCTAACTGCAGTATCAATAATAAGCTAAATTTCAATATTATTGAAATAGAGATCCTTTCCTCTTTGAATTTATTCTTTAAAATGTATGAACTTTTGAATGAACATAAAAACCCACTTAGGCTAGGATAAAGTTTATCTTAATATCACTGATAACTATCAACCGACTAACTGAAGTGGCGTGGCAGCTAGAAAGAAGGTATGATAACACCACTTACTTAGTTCTTCTAAAAAATCGTTAAGACCTAATGAGGGTTTTGCATTGTGCTTTAATAGAGGTGGAAACAGGTCGTTGTGGAGAAATACTTTCTCTTTCTAACCGCCTGTGCCAACATAAACAGAAAGAAGTATAATAGAGTTGAACTTTGATATTGACAGGAAATGGCTGGTAAATAGGCCTAATATATCTTGGGCTACTTTGATTCAGAGACAGCTCTTTGACATTAATAATCCACAACAGGATCCTCTGGTTTTACTTCCCTCTGTATGAAACCATGCATGGATTTTAATCATCATAAAATACTGTTGCTTTGGCCAGATGTGAACCCACAAATCTTAGATTTAATGTCAGACTTGAACATACAGTTATCAAGGCGAAAATAATAATTTTGTTATTGTTGAAAGTATTTTCGTATGTGAGATTATATTTTATGGATAAATTTTTGTTTGTTTATTAGTTCTGCATAACAAACCATTACCTAAGTACTCAGCTGGACATGCCATGAGTTGGGCATTGCAGTGTGCAAAAGGAGTTGCTTATCTTCACAACATGAAACCAAAAGCTTTAATACACAGGTAATTTTCTGGACGTAGTTCAATTAATTCATTGTTTACAATTGATAATGTTCTTCTGCAATAATTATTTATTAACACTACTCGAAATAAGAGAGCTGTTATAATTAATGTAGACCCCCTACCACACCAAAACTCCTTTTCCCTTCTGAATTCTATAGCGAAACTTTTTTTTTATAAAAATAGGCCTATATTGCAGTATTTTCTGTTAAGTACAGCTTTAATAAAATTAAGACTTGTATTTAAAAAATACACGTATCGATGCTCCAAAACTTCTGACAGCGCGGAAAATATGTGAACCACTATTGTAGATTGACTGAACTTTCATCTAGCCACTAAGACCCAACTCATCATTATCAGCTTGTTGAATTTCTCTCCGGTGTCTCCAGTGTTGTCACCTATTCTCGATTAGTGGTTGACATAATATAGTTTTCACAATCCTTAATGATGATTTCATCAAACATGGCAACACGGTAACTGACGCAATCATGAGAATCGTACTCCAGTTCCAAGTAGCTTGGCACTCCCATGACCCAGCTGATAGGTGGTAAGTACTGCACTAGTGCTCGATTTTCTATGTCAAAGCCACAGAAGTTGTACAGATACTGT
The DNA here is from genome assembly GCF_040183065.1 of Periplaneta americana. NCBI lineage: Eukaryota > Metazoa > Arthropoda > Insecta > Blattodea > Blattidae > Periplaneta > Periplaneta americana. The sequence goes on from NC_091129.1 coordinate 102,874,985, forward strand.
ACACTCTTGCATTTTGTAACAATACCACGTCAGATAGAATTTCTGGTGGGTGGCACATTAATATTGTAACTGGCTCTTGAAATGCTCATGTATAAGAAATGGAATATATATATATATATATATATATATATATATATATATATATATATATATATATATATATATATATATATGGTTTATTTAACGGTGCTCGCAACTGCAGAGGTTATATCAGCATCGCCGGTATACCGGAATTTTGTAGGAGTCTTTTTACATGCCAGTAAATCTACTGACATGAGCCTGTCGCATTTAAACACACTTAAATGCCATCGACCTGGCCCGGGATCGAACCCGCAACCTCGAGCATACAAGGCCAGTGCTATACCAAGTATGCTACCGAGGCTGACTATAGTATATATATATATATATATATATATATATATATATATATATAAATTGAAAGCCTAGAAAAATTCAGAATCAACATCCCCAGTGTACTGTAAGGTGCCATCAAATATAGCTACTTTTGCAGTTTTACAATACAAAATTCTAGTCAACTTGCGTACTATAATGCCTGAATTCTAATTATACTTGGAAAGCAGCAGGTACTGAACTATCTGTTTGGAACTTCTTTTATTACGAATGACGGGTAGGTGTACTTGACTGTTCGTCATTCACCCATATGAAGCCAGTTGTGTAGACCAATTCGATGATGTTTGGGTAAAGGGAGATAAGTCACAAAAATGAGTTTTGAGATAATTGAAAATTAAACTTCGGATTCTTATTGCAAATAATTTTCTACACAAATAAAACAGATTATAAATGATAGATTTATTGTCATCAATATTTATATATTAGTTACGGTGTACCAGAACTTATGTATATGGATTTGACAATAAATTTCTATTACATTTACTTACAATTATTATAAAATCACAATAGCCTGTTAAATTAATATCTCTTCCACTATCCTTATTAACTTAACTCCACACAGTCAATTTCTCCTTATTGATCTTAAACATTCATCATATGTTCGTTCCTCACTTACATTCCTTCAAGCATTCTAATCTTGCTAACATAAATTTATATATATTTCCGTCTTTCTACATCGCATCTAGCTCATTCTACTCTACAGGATATTATTCTGTTGATCTTTATTACTTTATCAAAATATTGTTCTTAAATTTTAACTGGCTATTATTATTAAAATCCCTATACTAATATTATAAAACAGATTAAAATGCTAGTATTATTTTGTTTTTTGCACACCCACTTGTGAAATTTAACTTGTGTGTTCACCTGGGAACAAAACTTCATTTGCACAAAAAAAAAAAAGAGGTCTGCAGAAGATGCTCTTTTTTTAGGATATACAGTATGATCTTAATTTTTAAAAGTAGCAGCAGCAATGATTTGAATAATTGGCAGTTATGGATATTTGTCATTGTTTTACACATTGAAAATCTTGAAATTTCGATTCTTTGCTTTTATGTGTTGTATTTGTACATTTTAACTCCTGCCCAACCCAAAAGTGGCACTTCTATCACTATTTTTATGTCTAATATTGAAACAAATACTTTTACACTACTTGTGCTAAATGTCTTTTTGAAAGTTTACGATATACAATTATTAACAAATATCGATACAAATCATATTTAGAAGTTTTTATGTCTTGCAGGGATCTTAAACCACCAAACCTTCTGCTCATTATGGGTGGTAAAGTGCTCAAGATTTGTGATTTTGGTACAGCTTGTGATAAGAAGACGTATATGACAAATAATAAAGGGAGTGCTGCGTGGATGGCACCAGAAGTCTTTGAAGGTAAAATTCCTGCCTTAGAAATAGAAAAATAATCTAATTTTGTGAGTAGAATCTCATGAATTACACAATCAAAGGCTTTACTAAGCTCGCAAAACATTTAATAAAGAACTGTGATCCTCATAAGTTACTGATTTATGTTTAATTAGATATAATATTACACTCATAGTGTTCTGACTTCATGTGAAACCATGTTGCTTCTTACAGAATATATTATTTTGTTCAACATTTCCTTAAATCTGCCTTTTTATGATTATTTCATAGTTGTTTCATGGGAGGAGGGAATATGAAAGGGGGACCTTGTCCTCTTTCCTCCTCGTCTATGTTTGTGCATGCTTTTGAAAATACATTCAGCGTATCGTCCAATTATATCTGGTCATGTACATGTTACATATCCTTTTGCTTTGAGCAGTGACATGTCTAATGTAGCTGTAAAAAATAGAGGAAACTTGGAGAAGGGAAGAAATCAGTAACAACCAAAACTTGTCATAATTATGTCTTATACAGTGGTTATACTTTTAGTTGCAAATCATATTATTTTTGCTGCAGGCTCCAGCTACACAGAAAAGTGTGATGTCTTCAGTTGGGGTATTATACTTTGGGAAGTTCTGAGTCGCAGAAAACCTTTTGATGAAATTGGGGGCTCAGCATTCCGCATTATGTGGGCAGTCCATACAGGGGAACGACCTCCCCTTATTAATGGCTGTCCAAAACCCTTAGAGCAACTCATGACAAGGTAAGCCTTAATGTTAAGTTAAAGAATTTGTGATTGCCCATGTCTTTATGTGAGCATTATTCAGGGATTCTGCCATCCATAACAGTTCATACTTTGCCAGCTCCATGCCGTTGTCAAGTTTAGAGTCTTTCAACATTTTACAGGACAGAGCTTGTAAAACAAACAGGTAAAAATCCTGTAATCAGGATTCTAAAGTTATAATGAACATAATAACAAGGGAATGGATTTCTAGTTCCATACCGATTTCGTTTGCTGCGTCCTAGATGTATGTTATTCAAATATCTCTACATTTCATGTACACAGGATCCCCTATTAAAATTTTATAGGACATAAAATTCCTAAATGAACCATAATCGCCTATGCCTAAAAACTATGTTTGTGCCTGAAAAGCTTCTTTTTAGTATTTTCCGTGTATTTAAAAAAAAATACCAGTACTAAAAATGCAAAAAAAAAATTTAAAAGTGCTATTTAAAATGTAAAAATAGTTCTCTGATAGACACACAGTGGTTTGTCATGTTCGTTCAATATGAGTCTTAGAAGGCGAGGGAAATTCGGTTGCAATATCCACACGCATGCGCGCGCGCGCACACACACACACACACACACACACACACACACACACACACACACACACACACACACACACACTCCCCCCCTGCGCGCGTCAATTTTACATCTACAGTAGTTAATGATGTTTATGTCTTGTTTTGTTAGTTGCTGGGATAAAAATCCTGCTAATCGTCCCCCAATGGAGGAAGTAGTTCGCATCATGAGCCTACTATTTCCTTTCTTCAGCGGATATGATGAGCCTGTACAATATCCACCAATGGCACAGAATCCTTTAGTGGATTCACCATGTTCATCAGAAGGTGAGTTTTCACCCTGACTCCTATGATTAGAGTTGCTTAAATATTGAAAATTCATTTAAATATTTAAATATGTTATATGAGTAGGAATTTGGAAATAAGACCAATAAATTATGTGGTTTTTAATTTCATACTATAGTAAAAAACTGATTAATACAAAATATTAGCAGATGTTGGAGAGGTTAATTTATATTGAAATTTAATATGGGAAATAGAAAAAAATTAATACTAAACAGTGGTCTAGTAACTGAAGAATACTGTAAAATGATATATACTTTATACTCGTGTATATAAGGACCTCACTGTCTTCATTGAATAATCAGTGACTGTATGTAGTCATACATGTAGATACCTATTATTCGAGAAAAATTCGTTCTGGCACTGGGAATCGAACCCAGGGCCTCTCAGCTTTGTATACTGAATGCTCTTTCCATCTGAGCTGTGCTGAGACCTGAGTAGACTTATATGTCTAAAATGCAGGTAGTAGGCCATTGATGATACAAAGAAGGAGAGTTCAGCCGGCACCATGAATCGGGTCTCATTATAGCTCAGATGGAAAGAGTGCTCAGCATGTAAAGCTGAGAGGTCCTGGGTTCGATTCCCAGTGCCGGAATGAATTTTTCTTCAATAATAGTATTGGAAAATGAAATCAACTCCTACCAGTGCTTATACACCAGAACTGGGGACTAACAAGCCAAGAAGGGAAGTAAGTTTCCCCTTTCTCTAGCCTATGTTTTGCAACCAAAACTAGTTGCATTACTGTCACATATTTGTAGTTGCTTCAGTGGTGAAATTCATACCTTTAATCAATCACAGTTTCTGTCCATATTTCAAGGAAGAAAACAGTGACTACAAAATAAACTGTTTTATCTTTTTTTTAACAAGTCCAACAAGGACTTTATCTCATTTAAATGAAAACTAACCAAAAGAAATAACTAAATTATTCTCTTAAACTACACTTGGCAACTTCAGCACATTGAAACTGAAAATACTTGTTTACCCCTATTTAAATTACAAATGTTACTCCAGCTCACTTGAGGGTGAACGGAATTTTCTGACATATTTGGTTCATAAGACGTCAGTGAAATACTGAGAAGCCATACTAAATGAAAATCTGTGAGGCTTGGATGAATATAACAAGATCCAGCAATTCTTCACAGATATGAAAATTAGAATCAACTTCCCTAATAAATAGCTATGATTAATAATTGTGCAGTGTTGCTAACACCAGTGTTTTCATCTAATGCAAACGAAAATCACAAAGAAAATGTTTATTTTAATTTATAATTGATTTCCAATATCAAGCCTCATTTCTTCTATTTCTCTGTTAAAATTTTAAATAAAATTAGTTTCTCATAGCATATTTCATTGGTTGCTACAATGAGACAGTTTTTAACAAACTCACCTTTCTCATAAGGGCAGGGTGCGAATTAATGGGGGGGGGATGGGCGGATTTCCCCCCTCCCTGTTGGAAAGTTATGCCCCTCTCATGAATTCATATTAACATCCCTGCCAGAGATAACTTCTATCCCTCCCTCACAAAATATAATTTTATTGTTTTAATACGAATATACTTTATAAAGTATAACGTAAGCAAAGAAAATAATATTGATGTATTATCATCACCGGCAAGCTGACAACAATCAATAACTTAGGAATCACACATCTTATCTTAAGCCTGCTCGTGGTTATATTAGTATTATGATCAAGCTGCAAGACAAGCAACTCAGTGCGATCAAGCGTTGAGCTGTATTGAATGAGGATAATAATAATTTTATGCCTGGTATTCTTTATCTAGGATTCTATCCCCCCCCTCATCAAAAATCTTAATTTGCACCGTGCATAAAGGCTTCATATTTGTTAGAATTTACTGTAAAATTCGGTAACTAACCCCTGCAGTGTTTTCAATATTTACATCAGGAAGCTTATCACTTATGTTTCAGCTCTTCTAGCTTTGTTAATCACGTCTTTCCTAAAAAAGTCATGGCAATTATTATGGTAGGATATTTATACGGGCAGCCTAAAATGTCTCCTTACATTTAAATTTGTTATAGACTTAGTTATAGATTTGTATGTCACATATCTGGCTCTGTGGTGTCCTTCCTGAAAGCAAACATTATTCTAGTTCTTATGCCTTACGGAAATTGTAGCATGATCGATATTCCATGATGAGCTTGCCTTATACAATCTGTCACTTAGCATTAGTTACCTTACTGTCTACTCATATCAGATCAAAACGTTACTGTCTTAGCCAGGGAAGTTGCAGTGGGGATTTAAGGGGTAGTCAGTAGATCTCTGCATTCTCTTGAAAACTGCTGACCGAACTCACCGATCAGTCCTTGGTCATGAAGAAGCCAGCTGGGAAATGATATACTCGAGCATATGCAGTCGAGAATTTATAACCAATAAGTTGAAATATTTACTCAGTCGGTCGCAAGCGCTCGAGGTTATTACACTACAATTACATCACCTTTTATTGCCTACCTGAGAAGGTTACCATTTTCTTTTTATTTCAGATAGCACGAAAATTAGGAAGTATTTGAACATTTAAACAAGGAAACATGATTTTTAAGTAACAATTCTTAAAATGAAATAATGCTTTACATTATCAATAATGTTACTCAGCATCCATCTTGTCGAACTCATTATATCAGTAACGAAAATATTTAATGTAGCTTAGTAAATATGTGTGTGTATCTAATGCTCTGGATTTAACAATGAAGTCATCATCCTTCTTGCTCCCCAATATTTTGATGGAAGGTCCATAGTAAATATGTGATTGCATAAAAAGGACAGAGATTTTGTGACGCATGTTAAATTTCTTCAAAAGTAGACATGCAAAATTTCAGTCACAGTATTTAATAAAAATATACTATACCAGATCTACATGTTCACTTTGCTTAACATTTTTACGATAACGTATATCAAGAGATGGTTAATTCAGAAAATATTGACGTTGGAGCTATTTATGGTAAGGCATATGCAGATTCTATTATTCCACATTTAACGACTGTCTCACGAAATGTCAAGGATGGAGCAAACAAAATTCGTGCTGAAGTTATTCCAAAATTAAAAGAATCAATGGAAAAATCGCCATTTAGTTTTAAAATCAATAATTTTTGTTCAGTCTTATCTAGAATTTTCTCCTTGGTTCCTTTAATGTATTTACTTTTGTCCTGTGGCATTACGAACATAATAACTTACTTACTGGCTTTTAAGGAACCCGGAGGTTCATTGCCGCCCTCACATAAGCCCGCCATTGGTCCCTATCCTGAGCAAGATTAATCCAGTCTCTACCATCATATCCCACCTCCCTCAAATCCACTTTAATATTATTTTCCCATCTACATCTCGGCCTCCCCAAAGGTCTTTTTCTCTCTGGCCTCCCAACTAACACTCTATATGCATTTCTGGATTCGCCCATACGTGCTACATGCCCTGCCCATCTCAAATGTCTAGATTTAATGTTCCTAATTATGTCAGGTGAAGGATACGAATATAATACTGTTACAAAATATTATAAGTTAACTGTTTCGTTCAACTAGAGGATAAAAACTAACATCTTTTTTTATTTATTTTTTTTTTATACTGTTTATACTTCATATTTAGGTCAAATGACTTTATTGTCAAATGCCTGGCATTAGAAAACAACATACTTCATATTTGAAGACCTTGGTGGTAAATAGTGATAACCCTCAAAATTGAGATTGATAGTTTTCTGGTTGTTAACAGCCTATAAGCCACATTATCTTTGATTTGATTAAATAATTATGTAAATATGTTAACAATGATTAGATTATGCTGCTTGAAAAATATGATATTCCTCTTGTCTTTGCAGTAAAAATTAAAATGTATGCAGTTTGTAAATGTGGGTTATCATTATTTTACTCCCGAAGTCTTCATTTATATTTTTATAGACAGTATAATTTGTTAAGACTTAATTTTATTTTTTTGATTTATTAATTTATTATTTAAATATTTTATTGTAATTTTTTATTCAATCTGATAGCCTGTACACCTTCCAGGCTCACTAAACAGGTGATAAGGCATCAAGCAGTTTAAATAATTTCCGCAGAACTTACTGCAAACACATCGATCGAAGACAGTTTTCAGTCTATGATACCCTTCATATGACCGGGACGACCAGTCGTCTGTGATGCTTCAGGTGGATGTTTTGCTTTCGGCGGAGTCAGGACACGCAGCAGCCAGCCTGCGGAGCAAGTGGTCGATTGCGCGTATTATCATGAGTTCATGACTCTCAGTCGGTCGTTCTTAATGAAATGCAGAGTTCTAGTAGTTGGTGGTGACTCGAATGTTAATGCCCAGAGCTGTTATACACATTCTTGTCCTATTGTCCTTATCTTGTGTCAAGTTTTCAAAATTACTACCAGAAATTTAATAAAGTATGCATAATGAATGGATGGATTACAGTTGGAGGATATATTGAACCTACTCATTCTTACCTGTACACTACCCACAGAATTCAGTAATTGAAACTTTTGTTCAGGGTTAAACTAAGGAGAAGATAATAGACTATCAAGTTTATGTTGTAGATCAGTTAGCATTGTTTACTGTAGCATCTTCCTTTCACTACCGAAGATAGTACCCAAGGATTACAAAAAAAAAAAAAAAAAAAAAACATGTTATCCAAAACTGCTCTATCCCATTTAGTTCGGATAAATGGGATTTTGCTGTATAAAAAAAATAGGTTCTCCATAGTGTATTGAGACGTATTATTCCTGAGTCTCGAAATTGAAAGTTTTATCACTGCCTAAGGTTTGACATTACCTATATTGTTGTGTTGTTGTTTTCTAATGCCAGGTGTTTGACAATAAAGTCATTTGACCTCTTGCACTCCAATATTTTTCAAAGATATTATCATGGCCAGCCACTGAAGCACAGATTTTGAGGTGTTCCGAATCCATTTCTTGGTTTGAGTTGCACAATGGGCAGTTAGGGGACTGATATATTCCAATTCTATGCAGGTGTTTGGCCAAACAATCATGGCCTGTTGCCAATCTAAATGCAGCTACTGACTATTTTCATGGTAAATCGGGAATTAACTGTGGATTATGATGCAGAGAGTTCCATTTTTTCCCCTTGAGATTGTGTTATCAAATTTTGTTTGTTGAAGTCTAAGTATGTGGATTTAATAAATGTTTTCACAGAGTAATACGTAGATTTAGTAACAGGTCTGTAAGTAGCAGTGCTGCCCTTCTTTGCTGAAGCATCCGCATTCTCGTTTCCCAGGATTCCACAATGGGATGGTATCCATTGGAATACAATTCTTTTATTGAGTGATATTAATTGAGAGAACATTTTAGTTATTTTTGCTGTTTGAGATGAAGGTGTGTGTTTAGAGACTATTCTGACAATGAGAGTCTGACAATATAACTGTTGATCCTTTATGGCTGTTGATCCTTTATGGCTGACTTTTGGTTTCAAGAAATATGGTAATGATGATGAAACCTGTGAGTAGTTCTGAAAATATTAGAAATTTTGAACACAGTCACCAAGAAAATCTAAAACCTCATAAGAGAATTTACATCCATTTAATTTGTTATGACTCTACTATCTGGATGAAACACTCAGGGCATAGAGCTCATTGTAGCTATTCTTCTTGTGTAGAGAGCAGTGAAGTGTGAGGCCTACAATTTGTTACAAATAGTATTTAGTAAAAAGTATTGTATTAAATAAAAATTAAATTCATAAAAGACTGACTGACAGTATTGAGAAAGAATTACAAACTTCTTCTAAGAGGAACATCACAAAAATTTCAAGTCAGATACTAACTTAACTGAAAGGAAGATGACTCGAAGATCTCTCATGAGACTTTTGGATTACTATGCTGAAGCTGAATCAGACTAAGTCCTGGTCTAGATTATGATTATCAAAAATCTTTTTTATGACTTATTTTACAGGAAGTGAAGATGGTGCTGAAGATAACTATGGTTCCGATACAATTGATACACAGTCAGAATTCAGAAGTACCTTCAGTGATAAATCACGTAAGTTGAAATATTATTGCGTTCATTTCCATTTATAACCTTTGTCATCACTTCAACTAATCCAGCAAATTTTAGAATTTGACATGGAAATCATATTAATCTATTAAAAATTAATTAGGTATTCATATTGTGGTCGCCCTCGGTAGCGTAGTTGGTAACACTGGCCTTCTGTGCTCGAGGTTGTGGATTCGATCCTGGCTGAGGTCGATGGCATTTAAGTGTGTTAAATGCGACAGACTCATGTCAGTAGATCTACTGGCATGTAAAAGAACTCCTGCAGGACAAAATTCTGGCACACCAGTGACGCTGATATAACCTCTGCAGTTGCGAGCGTCTTTAAATAAACCATAATTTAATTCTTATTGTGAGACATTGACTAGATACCAGATGAAATCATAAACTGGATTTATTGAAGTGTTGGCAGCTGAGATCTATGTAGACTAAAATTCACATGATGAAGATGACATCATTGGTCAATTACTCTACAAATCAGTTGTGTTCGAGACTGGTACTGATAGTGATGTACCGCATGTGTTTTGTATTCAGTTATCAACAGAAAAATGAAGTATATATTTGAAGAGCGAATTTATTTGGTGGAAGGTTACAAGAATAGAAACAATTACAGAAAATGTGTTCAGAGATTTGTGCATAAATTTCGTGGCACAAAAATTCCTACAGAGTCTTGGATTTCGAAGTTGATGAGAAATTAATGTACAAAGGGGTTCAGTTTGTTATATTGATAGTAGGTTATGTGAAGAAAAACAATTATAGAAAATGTGTTCGGAGATTTGTGCGTACATTTTCTGACTTAACAATTCCTACAAAGTCTTGCCTTTTGAAGTTGATGAGAAATTGGTGTACAATGGGGTCAGTTTGTGAGAGACTGAGGGAGTTGAAAAGACACATTGTAAAATTTAAATGAAGATAAATTTCGGGATATTCAAGTGCGATTAGAAGTAAATCCAAAGAAATCTCTTACACAGGAAACCAACATATTCAAGGGCCATGGGGGTATACTGCAAACGACTGCACACCTTGTTACTGTTTTGTGCACTACATTTCCGATATAATACTGTAACTTTTATTTCAAACAAGAATGTAACTTTTATTCAAAACAACAATAATTCCTTTCTACAATGGGATTTCCACTCCACACAGCAACACAGTATTCGTTATTGCACTCCACAGACGATAATGACAATTTACTTGGATTATTATTATTGAGAACAACAATATACTGCTAATCTTAACTAATGTTCACAAAGCACTATTTACAACACAAAACTGTCAGTTCTCAGTTCACAGTTCGTTTGCCTTGGCTAGTTCTTCTAGCTCAGTCACTCAAGTTCACAGTATCTCGAACCCCAGACCTTCAGAGACAGTCCACTGAACTTCGAACTCAAGTCCCCCAACTGCGGTCCACTGCACTCGAACTCCGGACTTATGGCGACAGTCCACTGGCCAGGACGTTCATACAGCTGTGGACACACTCAAGTCGAACTCTGGTCTTGAAGCTGGCTTCACTGCTACACTGACTGGTTTGCTGTCCAAATCTAGCAACGACTGCCACTAACTAAACTTGCGTCTCTTATTTACAGTATTAGTTAAACCACAGTTTCGAGAAAGTACGATGCTCGAAATTTCTATTTCTACAGACTTCTGTTCTTGCTGCTTCTTACTGGACAATTCTGTTCGGGAGGTTTCGTCTCCCCCTTGACCTCGCACAGCGAAGCACCACCAGCTTTGCATCCCCCTTTGCCTCGCGCCGCAGTGCACCTCCCCTTGCCCCCTCGGCATGCAGACGTTCCCCTTACGTCTGCCACATCGCAGCGACCAACGTTTCGTCTCCCATGCTCCCTGTCGGACACACGTTCGAATCCCGACGCACCAAGAATATTCGGCCTGCCGTCACAATACTTTATATCTAATAAGAAATAAAGAGTTCACAATAGAAGATATGCTGTTCTTACAGTACCAATTCAAAGCTCATGTATCATACAAAATTTTTAGGACCTTTGTTTATTAGACCTATTTTTGTTGTTTTGCTGAATACTACCATCTCCTACAATGTTGAATGCCTTTTTTCTTATGAAAATCATATTGAGCATCTCCTGTGATCTTGAGAACAAGTACTCATATCTCGGAAGATATTAATTTGTAGGACCCATGTTTATTAGACTTTGCTTTCTTGTTTTCATTAATATTACCATCTCTCAAAATATTGAATTAACACCCTGCGTATAGTCGTGGTTCTTGTTCTTGCTCAGACGAGGTTGAAAAAGCTGGTGCAGGTGAAACTTGCCATTTCTTCTCTTTTTTATAAGAAAGTAGGTGAACACATCACACATTTTGATGGTGAAATTGAAGCATTGTATATATCTATGCAATACTGAAAGAAAGTTGTTATATTACACTGGACAACAAATTTGAACTTCTTTTTTATTCTGAACATGTAACACATGTTTCTTATGTAATTCGAAGCTCCTGAACACGAATATGACAGTGAAAAAAATAGTCATCTATGGTTTTCGAGAAAATTAAAATTTTATGTTAATAAGGTATAATACCATTTAGAAGATTAAATCTTTCGGCTTTTGTTTTATCTTATATATCGGATATCAGGCACATCAAATTGCAGCTGAGCAGAGCATAGGTTATTATGGAACTAAGAAAAAGAAACCATGGTTTGATGAAGATTGTTGCATGGTAATAGAAAGAAGGAAACAGGCAAAATTGAAATTTTTACAGGATCTAGTTGAGGCGAATAGGGGTAATTATTTCAATGAAAGATGGGAAGAAAGTCATTCACTTAGGAATAAAAAGAGAGATTACTTGAAGGAAAAATTGAACGAGGTAGAAACACATAGTAAGAATAAAAACATTAGAGACTTATATAAGGGCATAAAGGAATTTAAGAACAGATATCAGGCAAGGGTAAATGTGACCAAGGATGAGAATGGAGACTTGCTTGCAGACATTCATTCAATCCTGAACAGATGGAAAAACTATTTTGGGCAATTACTAAATGTACATAGGCCAAATAGAAATGATTGGGATGAAATTCATATACAAACTGCTGAGGCATCTATACCTGAACCTACAATTTCTGAAGTCGAAATTACGATAGAAAAGTTGAAAAAGTACAGAGAGTGGAAGCGCATTATCTAGCGAAATTTATAAGCTTGTACTTGATATCTGGGAAAAGGAAATTGTACCAGAACAATGGAAGGAGTTCATAATAACTGTACCTATCTTTAAGAAGAGGGAAAAGACTAACTGTAGTAACTTTCGAGGAATATCACTTTTTTTGACATTGTACAAAATTTTCTTCAAGATTCTTTTGCGAAGATTAACTCCATATGTAATTGAAATTATTGGGGATCATCAGTGCGATTTTAGGTGTAATAGATCGACTATTGATCAGATTTTTTTTTCGTATTTAACAGATATTGGAGAAAGAATGGAAGTATAAGGGTACAGTACATCAGTTATTCATAAATTTACAAAGTCTGGAATCTGTGTATTCTTGGACTAGGGAGTAAAAAAAATAAATGTTTATGATTCACATGTCACATTTTTGCAAATTTTGGCCTTCCTGAGGATCTTTAGACATCTTTTTTGTCACGAATTATAATTGAGTACCATTTCTGTATTAAATTGTGTACATTACAATGCAGTACAGGTATGTTTCTGATTTACATAATTTTCTTACTATGTTTTTAGTGTTTTCTTCTTCTGCTTTGTTCACTGTCACTTATGTCAGAATTCTGTTCTCTCACTTTTGGTGTTAGAGGCCATAAAGTTCGTATCTGTCAGGATCATATTTTTAAAACTTTATTTCACATATTTTTCTCATGAATCGAAATATTTCAATTGTATGCATGTTCAGTTGGAAGACTGATGACTTGAGAACTGCACTTAAGGAACATGAATGTATGCTTTTCGAGTCCATCAATGAAAGCCTTGCTGTCATATTCTTGTCAAAAGAGTTGTTTAAATTAATTTGAAAAGAAACTTTTTCACTTTTTAGAACATGTTTTCCAGAGGACTCGTTTGATAGGCAGTTCCTTCTGTAGTATGTTTCCCACCAAGACTAAAAGTTACAGGTTATTTCAGAGTTCAAGTATGTTACAGCAAACCTGTCAGAAGTTGATGATTTTAGCATTAGTTCTCCATACGGTTCCATCTCGCCGAACAAGTACAGTAGAGCATCGATTATCCGAATACCGATCAACCGAAACATCAGTTAACTGAAAGCATTCAATTCGGCAAATTCAAATTTGCGCATGCGCCATGTAGAAGTTCTGCTAGCGCTGCAACACTGGGCTGGCCGGTTCGACTGTTTCCCCCTCCCTGCCCACCGTGTGATAAAAAATATATATATATAGTTTTGTGTTTAATATCAGTGTTTCTTTGTTTTATATTGCTCCTATGACACCAGTACAATTTTTTTTTGTAAATGATTGGTTATCCGAAAAATCAGTATCCGAACACCCCCTGTCCCCAATAGTTACGGATAATCGATGCTCTACTGTAGTTTTATTTTGCTGAAGTCCCTACTGCAGGGCAAAAATGAGTGCTCATGAACAGGGAAATACTCTGTGATGGTTTTGAATATTATGCAATATAACATACGAAACAAACTGCCAACACCAGCTGATCACAGGGTACCAACAGTATTCATACTTTGCATAAAGGTGAAATCTGCTGCACTTGTTCTGGTTTTGCAACTCTGCAAGAATTCTTGACTGCTGTTTCGTTCACATGCTGTGCCACTAGATGTCACCTTTTTGCATAGAATTGTGTGCCTATCTCTGTAGAAATTAAATCCAGTAAAAAGTGAAAATGGCAGAAAAAATCACATGTCACCTTTTTGCATCTTCCGATTCAATTATTGTTCAACTAACATAACACATGTACAAACTGAATATAGAAAATCATAAAATACCTTTGTTAGATAATAACAGTACAGAATAAACCAATTCATTCAATACACTGGAACACAATATCAATAATCTAACATTTGGTCATAGAGTACTAGATCTTTTCTGCTCATAGTTGGCTGAGAAATTGGTAGCCTATTTGGATAAATTTTGTTAAGAAGTGTGCAATTTACTTCTGCTTCACAGAAACGCAAGTTGCTCCATCTACCTTCAATGGTTCACTGAGTGCAGGCACTGCAGTGACCAGAGAAGACCAGGACCGGCTGTCTACTCCCCTTCATGTTCATGTGGATCCCGTAAGTTTTCAAACAAAATAATACACTGTTACTACAAAAAAAAATAGACACCTTCAGTGTTTTATAAATCCAAAAGTATTAATGTTATCAGGAATCAGTTCGCACTTTTTTGTAAAATAATTTTTCAATTTCACTGTGGGAACTCACAAATGTTCAATATGTGCTCCTTGTGTCATGTGACACACATCGAGGTGATAGTCTAGTTCATCCCAAACCCAGTGTAACATACTCGCATCGATACTTGCCACAGCTCTTGTGTTGTGTTGTTTCAACTCATCTAAATCGTGGTTTTTAGTAGTTTCCTCAGTCATAAATACTGGTAACTAGGAATATAGTTATTTCAAAAGGAAAATGCCGATGAACAGTCAATGTCTTAGCAATGCTGTTGCTAATGGTATGGGCCCTCCTGGTGCCTATGAAGCAGCTTGCCTATGTAACCATCACAACTTTCAGAGCCAGTCTGTTCTTGTCTTTATTGTGCTTGTTGAGGTACGTGGTGTCAGCACTAACACTGTGAAGAGCTGGAATTCTTTTCACTGTGACAGACATATCACTAGAAAACAAGGAAAGAAAAATGCTTTCTCTGGCGGAAAAAATTAATTTAATTTTCAAAATGGAAAAAAAATCCAAATGCACAGATATCTGAGATGGCGACAAGATTTAATTGGCACCCAGCTTCCCCTTATTTAAAGTTTTTTGTACAGTATTATCCACAGTTTACTTACTGTAGTTCCTTTGCAAGTAAAGTGAATTTTTACAAAAGTGTAAAGGGATTAATTTTTTAAACAAAAATAGCAAACCCCTATTTAGTGTCAACCCCCATTTAAAGTTAATACTATATTATTCTGTGTCCAAAAACTCTAAATACGGGTTCTACTGTAATGCAAAGTCCACAGAATATCCTCTTACATTCATGAGTACCGGCAATGAAAATCACTCTTCTTAGAATTTTTCTGTTTTTTGAACTCTGATAAATGGTATTTCAGGATGCATGGAAACTAGAAGGAGATGCTTGGCAACAGCAGAATGGGTCGGGGTCTGGTGGTGTGGATCAGACTCTGATGACACCATCTGATCAAGTTCATATGGAGATTCGCAATCGTCCAGGAATGGATAAGATGATTGTTACTTCCAATACTCGGCAACACAGTTCACCTCAGCGGCATCAGCAGTGGCAACAGGAGCAACCTGATCAAACGCAGCCCCCAGCAGGCACTGGTGAGTACACTTCTTTTTACTGCTTGTTTTTCATTCCAAATGTACTTGCTATTTGCTTTCTCTACCATGAAATTTGAAGTTATCAAGGAAGACATGAAATTCATCAGCAGGGGAAAAGTCAAATCTGAACTCATTCTTCTCAACTAGACTTTAATATTCCTACACATTTGATATTTTTTGAGTACATAAAAACATAATCATTAGCTATCATGGAGTTAGACCACTTTTTGATCTGTTCAGGTCTCAATTCAGGTTTAAGTCTAATAGTCTCTTCATAGGCCATCCTCATTGTCTTCTTCATATCCGTTTCTAACTTTTTAAAAATTTTAGCAGTCTATCCGTTGTCATTGTTTTTTTTTTTTTTTTCCATATATCTGAATTTGTTTTTAGATCGAAAAATACAAGGGTGCTTCAAAAAGTAACCAGAGCTCTCATAGACAAACTTTATTTCACAAGCAGATATACTGATATACTGTAGTAGGGCACCTCTATGCATTACACAGTCAACATGTTTGTCCAAACACTTATTCCTACATTAGACCAAGGCATCGATGCTGGCGTAGAAGAAGTCTGTACCGTAAAATGGGCTAATACCGATCACTTTTAATACATTTTCGTACGTAGTTCATTAGCATTTTTTTAATATGTGCGTAATAAAGCAATTAATTATCTCCCAATCTTTAAGTACCTGTAGATACATTTTTCATAATTTGACTAATTTTAGTTATCATTTTATTTTTAAAAAATCAGTGATCGGTGTTACCTCATACGTTGGGGTAATACCGATCACCTGTTTAATTTCGCTCATGATCGCTGTCAAACTGTTGAAGGGGTTTTACCGATCAATAATTTATGTTTTAAAAAAGATTTAAAGAAAAATCAGTGATCAGTGTTAACTGGTAGAATGGGGTAATACCGATCACCTGTTAAATGTCCCTTATGATCACTATTAGAGTATGAAGGTGTTATACCGATCAGTATTTTAAGTTTAAAAAATATTTAAAAATCATTTTAAACTTAGGGCTTACAAAGAACAATGTACCATGCTATATTTCATCATTTTTCAAGAATACAAATTACAGAATTCATGGAAATTCAATTTTGGCATTACTCCCATATTTGTTTTCTTCCACTGCTCCATGCTGCCTTCAGTGGATGAGAGAATGCCACATCAAGTGGCTGACATAAGTGAATTGTATTAGGTGGCAATAACACATATCGTATCTTATATTGTTTTCTTCACATAGCTTTATTATATTTATGGACAGATAACTAGATAAATTAACGCCAATTGTTACTTTAGGCCCTTGTAATTTCTTTGCGTAGGGGAGAAGCATCTTACAAAACCATTTCTCAGAAGTTCCTAGGTCAAACCAGCCGCTTTTATTACGACCATATTCTGCACCATTAATTCCACCTTCTGTCCAGGTATCATAGGGACGTGTGCTTCTATACACGGTGAGGTACAGGGCCACCTGCAGCTGCCGCCACCATAACACTAATACTTGTTTTAGACCTGTCCATAATTTTTACTGGATGTTTTGAACGTCGTGTAACTATGATCTTACTCTGCCCTAGGTCATCGCAAAAATTAGTTTGTTCGTAGTTTATCAAATTTGAAGGCTAAACTCCATTCAAGGCCTCTTCTAAATTAGGAAAGAATTGATTCATTGTGTCTCTCGTTATGAATGCTCTGGATCGATTCTGTTTTCACTCATTCTGCTTGAGAGCTCCTTATTCCTAGTTAGGAATCCACGAAACCACTCATTTCCAGGACGATTATTCGTAAATCTTTTCTCTTTTCATTTCCAGTTGAAGTAGTCCTGAACAACATCTCTTACATCCACTTCCTTCAAGGGAAATCTCCGAATGGACAATTTTCCATTCCTTACTGCCCGAACAGCATTATCCAAGTGAACTGGATTGTATCTACCACATCTCCATGATGGTCCCATTTTTTCTGTATAGGTCCATCCATGATCGGTGTTACCCTGGAACTTTTCCATTTCCCATGTTAAGTGTTTTAATTTCAAGTAGGTATGGTCTAATAATTATCCAACTTACGAATAATATAAGTAACTAATTATACAACACATTTTAACTCTCACCTACGTCACAAACCCTTCCAGTGAAGCAGTAGAACTGAAGTTACACAAGGATATTATAGCAAGCAGAAAAGACTTGGCATCAACAATGGAAAATGAAACTTAATTAATACAGCTGCAAACCTTCACGCAGCTGGTTCATATCAGCCACATTATTAGCTTCGTAAATAATGTATTGTCCGACATACCTCACGATATAATACAACAAGAGCTACAATCTTTTAATGAAAAAGCAAAATGATCAGTATTATAATATTATATCGGAATTACCCCAACTTACGGTATCAACTCTCTGAAGCCACGTCATGACAGCTTGTTGAACAGCCATATCAGTGTTGAATCACTTACCACCTAGCTGCTTCTTCAACAGTCCGAAGGGAAGGAAATCATTGGGTACCAGGTCTTAGCTGTAGGGAGGATGATCCAGTACTTCCCATCAAAAGCGCTGTTTTGCACCATATATCTCAACAAGTTGACAATGAATTTTGCTGGTGAGGTATTCTTCAGACACAAAAATCGGATCACACTATGCACTTCCATGTTTTGACCATGTTTCGACCGTGTTTCTGTGCGTGTGGCCATCTTACAACTGATATTGCGAGTGTCTGACGCAACATATGCAACATCTAATGGCTGCGTGATAAAGCTGTGGTCTGCTGCTATGGCCCTGGTGGAAAATTCGAACTAGAGGGGGAATATGTCACCTGTGAGAGCTCTTGTTACCTTACTTTTAGACTCACCCTCGTATGTTATGTTATGTTTTATTTTATTTAATGACGCTCGCAACTGCCGAAGTTATATCAGCGTCGCTGGTGTGCCGGAATTTTGTCCCACAAGAGTTCTTTTATATGCCAGTAAATCTACTGATATGAGCCTGTCGCTTTTAAGCACACTTAAATGCCGTCGACCTGGCCTGGGATCGAACCCACAACCTCGGAGATATAAGGCCAGCACTATACCAACTGTGCCAACCAGGCTGACTCCCTTGTATGTAGTACACCACCAAATGTAAGGACTTGATTTCGCCAATTCAGTTTTTTTTTTTTATCTGTGCAGTTCAGTGTACAATTTTCATTTTTGTAAGTCAGCATGCATGTTACTATTACAGAGTAAAATTTTAATTGAATGCTTTTCAACGTTTCAGTATACTTTTTAATCCATATATTTCTTTATATCATTTTTCAAGTAGTTTCACATATAACATTTTAGTAATTAAAATTTGATTCTTGTAATAAAAATTAGGAAGTACAGTAAAGCTTTTTTTTTTATGAAGTCCCAGCAATAGTCCTATACTTTCCATATTGATTTATTTTGCTTGTTCATTTTTCGTTTTTACGTTTTTTACACTTACACAATTGTATTTTGAACTCCAGAAAATACGAAATTCCATTTATACGTTCTAAACCAGTTTTGTTCGAAATTAGGTTTACCGTGAAAATGTAAAAACGCGAAAATACAACATATGTTCATTGTTACGATGCAGCCCATTTTGAAATTCGTGAAAATTCGAAGCTGCCTATGCTTTCCTACAACAATATTGTGTCATTAAATGGCGCTGTTACTGCTTTAGAAACAGTGAAACATTTTGTAACACACCATGATATAACTAAAAAAATTACAAAAGAGTTATCACAATTTGGGAACAAGGTATATTCCTTAGAAGCAAGCAGTTCAAAATAACTGGACGTTTTTTAAATAATCATGTGTTATTAAATGAAGATGGTAAATCAATATAACATTTTCTGGGTTGGAGTTTGAGATGTAAGATATCAGCCAACTTTGGCACTAAGCTGTTAGGATTTTGTACAAATAATCTTACATTTTTCAAGAATATAATGTTATAAATCTGATTATTATAGACACAAAGATGACTTAACTGTGAAGTTATATTCTCTTGTGGAAATTTTACTAAATTGACAACTCATTTTCCCCATGTAATCTTAAAATACAAATCAGATATTATCAAATGTCATTTCAGTTATACGTTTTTCTCACTTATGCGTTTTTTTCTCCAGACCTTCATAAAAATGTGTAAATGAAATTTTGCTGTAATTATAAAGCTTGAACAATAAGAAAAAGAACCCATAATTTAATCGAAAAGACTATGTAGTATGTTAACCTTGCAGTTTATTAATATTTCTTTGGAAATTTGTCTAGAGGAAAGCAAAACAAAATGCAGAAGATTGGGAGTACTATAAAAGATAATTAGCTACTATTTTTCATGATTATGTTTTTCATTGTACTTAAAACTGAAGGGTACACAGGAATAACGATCAAGGTCCATTTTAGAAAGTTTCGAAAAAAACGAATTTTAAAGTTTAAGTACCTAATACTTTGTTATGTGTTTATTTAATAGAAATTGATGTAGTGGAATGTCAAGAACGATGATTTCTTATTACTAGCTAGACCACATGATAGTACTTCCTTTCCGCTATAAGATGGCATTATTAACTCAATTTCGATTTTTGATGGACCTTGATCGTTTTTCCCGTGTACCCTTCAACTGTTGTTGACAGGCTTTGTACAGTACATTGCATTTACAACACGCGGGCTGTTTATAGATTATTGTTACAACTCATAATAGAACCAATGAATTACAGCCAATTTCTCATAACTCTTCAATCTTTATAACCATGGATATGTCAGAATCATCGCTTTCAATCCTTTTAGCCACTGTATTGTATCAAATATATTATAAGATCAACTTTTATTTATAATTTTATCAAAATAATACTCCCTTGAATGTTTTTTTGTTTTTTAATGCCAGGTGTTTGACAGTAATGTCATTTGATCTGTTGCACTCCAATATTTTTCAAAGACATTGTCATGGTCAGCCACTGAAGCACAGATTTTGAAGTATTCCGAATCCATTTCTTAATTTGAATTGCACAATGGGCAGTTAGGGGACTGATATATTCCAATTCTATACAGGTGCTTGGCCAAACAGTCATGGCCTGTTGCCAATCTAAATGCAGCTACAGTCGATTTGCGTGGTAAATCAGGAATTAACTGTGGATTATGATGCAGATAGTTCCATTTTTTCCCTTGAGATTGTGTTATCAAATTTTGTTTGTTGAAGTCTAGGTATGTAGATGTAATAAATCTTTTCACAGAGTAATACGTAGATTTAGTAGCAGTGCTGTCCTTCTTTGCTAAAGCATTCACATTCTCGTTTCCCAGGATTCCACAATGGAATACGCTTTTATTGAGTGTTATTAATTGAGAGAACACTTTTGTTATTTCTGCTGTTTGAGATGAAAGTGTGTGTCTAGAGACTATTGATAGAATAGCTGCTTTGGAGTCTGATAATATAACTGCATTCTTAAATTTATTGATATGGCATAGAAGATTCCTTGAATGTTTGAATGTATAATATTGACATCTTGGGATTACTTAATTACCTTTTGGCCTACAGTTGAAATAAAATGCAAAGCTCTTGAAAAATAAATTTACTCTATATTTTGAATGCAAAAAATTATACAGTATTTGCAATTCTAAAAATGTGATCATGCAAAAAAATAGTACGGTATGCAGTAGAATGTTAAGTGCGTAACAAATTCTCGAAAAACAAGTTTAGTCTTTTATAACTTCTCGATTCTTTTATAGTGCAGTAATCACAATATACAATATAACTTAAAGTTCTCAGATGACCAGAAAAAGGGCCCATAAGTAAAACTCGTGTTTTGAGATATGAATGGTATAATGTTTTGTTTTAATTTTACTTAAAGAAGACTAAACCTCAAGAAAACTAATATAGTTACATAAACTAAGTGCATCTTTAGGTACATAGCACATAATGTGCAAGAACTTCTATTTTGTGGTCGACAGAAGATCATATATAAAATTAAATAGTGTCAACTGTTATGCATGCAGAACAGGTTGGTTGATAGAAAAATATGTATATTACTTGAACATGGAAATAGAAAACGCACACAATTAATGTCCTGTTACTCGTAAACAGCATGTATAATAACTTCATTTATATTTCCAAACAACTGCACAATTTTAACTGTTCAGATTATTTTTACCTATCTGCTTGTATAGCAATCACCCATTTCTCTCAGGCCATTACCGCAATAGAGCATTGGGCAAAGACTATTTTTTTTCTGCTTAACAGTGCTTCATCGAAGGAAAAGTGTAATAAAAGTTTTCTTATATTAACATGTAGAATCACCTCTTACATTTTGGTGCGGAGGTTACCATCCACCCTGTATAGAACAAAAAACAGAAAACCATATAAAAAAATAAACCATGGGAACAGATAAGGAACACCTGGAACAATAATATTCACATCCAGTGAGAAAGGATGCAGTAGCAATGTGTAGACTCAGCACACACCATGATAATTTGGCAGGCCATTTGCACAAAATTAACAACAAGGACTCACCAGCATGCACCATCTGTAAAGACCCAATCTTCATCACGAAATAGACCACCTACTTCAATGCTGTTCACTAGAACACCATAAGAGGATAGAATCAAATTTACTAGAAATCTACTGGCATACGAGAAAGAATCGCATCTAATTGGAATTAAAAAGAAAGTTTCTTATTCTGGGTATACATATTTTCTTTCTTACATCCTGTTATATTAAAATTTAACTTTGCTCTGTGAATGTAACCTTAAAATCACATAATAAGCTGCTAAACTTATATAAGTGGTACAGCACATTCTACTGAAAAGAAAAGCTTTCTTCTGTTTCGCATTTTAATTTTATTGCCTTCTTCTTTTCCAATGGGATCATTCTGGTATTATTTAAACTATTCTCCTTCGAGCACCCCAATACAAAATTATGTCTTTGTTTACATTATTCAGTGCTGTACATTGACTGAAGTGGTTCAAATCCATTATGAGATTTGATAATCTGCATATGATGCAGTTGTGAGAATCTAAAATGTTGAACCAGTGTAAGTCCTTTGCTAGACAGTTGTACCACAGTTTAGTATATACAGTTGCGAAGCTTGGGATGATTTTTGCATTTCTCGCAATAGTTGCTAGCCGCTTGGAGCGCTGTGGGTACTAGGAACAATAGACTGTGTCACTGTATCGTGATTTAATATAGGCAGACCATGTGACTCGCTTAACCCGATCACAGAGGGTGGCGTTTCAACCATATAAATTAGTTGCAATGCATAAAGAGTAACATATATTTCTCTAAAATGTAGTGTAATTGCATTAATAAATTTAAAACAATGATTATGAGATACTTTAGACATAATTCACTTGCGAGTTAAGGTGTAATATTATTTTTGGTGTGAAAATTACGTTGTTCGTATGTGTAATACGTGACTTTATTTGGATTAAATATTGCGAAATTCTTGTACATTCATTTATGCACGATTCAATAATTTTCAGTTGCACTGCATGGATATTTAGATATGTTGAAATTATAGGTTATGTTTACTGTACCAATACTTCAATATTCGCGTTTATACATTATAATTAAGCATAATGTTACGTGTGATAACTTGTAAATGCAATTTGTCTCTATTTCAGTTGTATTTATTCGTTTCTTACGGTACTCCAATCTGAAGTCTGATTAATGTACTATGTTAGTAGGCTAAACTAGCGCAGAGGTAGTCCCTTTGTACTCATACTCCTTGCATATACGGATCTGTGACAGGTTAGGTTTCGTTAGTTTTGGCTTTTATTATGCCTTGCTTATACGATCACCTGCACCTCCACAAAAAATCTCTTATAAATTCAACGATTTTCACTTCCGAAATCGCAGGCACTACCTCAGCGCTAGTTCCTCTGCTTTATGAGTGCTGCCTTATTGGCCTTCGGACACTTGACTATATTGAAATACTGTAACCTCACAGTGCTATTACTAGAGCAACTAGATTTACAAAGTCTCCACTGCCCTACCATTACATATGTAGGCCTATGTTATGTCATATGGAAATTATAGGTTATTATTTATATTCCTATATTCGTAATTATACATTATAATTAAGCATAATGTCATGTATGATACGCCACACATTCAATTTGTCTGTATTTTAACACTACAATCGAGTACGTACTGAATTATTGTATTTATCTACTTCCTAAGAGACGAAGTAACACAATCGTACATACACTAATTTCATAGGAGTGGTATGGTAAATTTTCTATCTACAATTAAGGAAGGTAGATGTGCTAAATTAAAATCACAATATAAATTATTTTTTATTAAACCTCAAAATAGCTTCCATTCTAAACTTAAAATGTTGATGCGAATAGATTATGTTAACATGTAAAATTCTCTTCACATTAAAATAACACAGTTTTGTAATTATTTCTGCAACAAATTATACAATAAGAAGTAAACGGAACTTATGGACACGTTACACTAAATCAAAAACTTAGCTATGATATGCAATAAAGTTATAATATAATATTTCATTGAGCTCCATACACTGAAATAGAAAACCCGAACATACATTATCGTCTGCTCGGGAAAGGGTCTGTGCTGAGGTGATAGTAGCGATCCTGGTGGTCAGCAACTATCTATATATGCATATTTATTAAGTATTGAGCTACGCAACTGTATATACTAAACTGTGGTTGTACCCTGTCCTGAATCGAAAAGCTGCTACTGCTTCTTTTTTTTTCTTCTGATTTTTAATCAGTAATGTTTCTATATTTTTCCAAATTTTATCCTATACTAAGTTATTTCAGTTCGTTGCTATTTACTTCTTTGATCAGAGGATGTATTGACTATTGTTTTTAGTCAGGTTAAATGTAGGCTGTTGTTTTGCTTTGTTATTCTGTTCCCTTCTTTGCAAGATGATCGACAAGTTCATTTCCATACAGCCCTACATCTGACAGAACCCATGGAAAATGTATTTTCTTATCCATTCTAATTACGTAATATTTTTACTGGCATGCATACTTTAGTTTAAATGTAGCAAAGTACATTTGTAAGATCGACAGTAGTTAATGATCTTGCTTGCTTCTTCTTTTGTGACTTCAGTAGCAATGTTAACATCAATTTTGCTCACTAAGAATATTGAACATTCCACTAGTGAAATCTTCACAATTGACGTTAATGCCAGATTGACACAGTGATAAATTTCTACCGTTTAATCGGTTGTGTCTCAACATGACATTTTCATCCTCTTGTTCTTAGAAATGGTTCTCGCTTTTAGAAATGGATCTGTTGTTTTGAACTTATTTACTGGATTTTGCATAGCTTGTGTATTTTGTGCTGGTTCTTTTGAAATTCTCTTTGGCATTCTTTCACAAGTCCAAGTAGGTCTGTACCAAACAAATGTGCTGTTTTAAAATGTATTTATATCTTTGCACAGTGCATAGAAATGAATTGGTTGTTTCACGAAACATAATGTCTTCATCTACTGCATGTGACTGTTGTGTGGGAGGAAATACAAGGCAAATGTCGCCTGTCTGCTCTACAGACAGTAGCCAACTCATCAGTTCCCACTTCTAAGTCAAGCTTACGAATGGTCTTTTTGAACCAGAATATTCACAGCTTGTTGATGATAACGAATTGGCAATGAAAATAATTAGGACAAAGCAGAGAGAACCGAGCTTAATGATGTAGTGATTACCATGCCTGTCTTGTATTTGGAAGGTCTGGGGTTCAGCTCCAAAGACCGATTATTCGTACTTGGGCATTTCGTAATTTTCCAAGTCTACAGTCGAATACCTGGAGATTATGTATTTCGAAGGGCCATGATTTGTTTTGTTCCCAATCTCGTAACTTTTATCACCAAGGGCCTGGATTTTGGTGTCCTAAAAATGTTTTAAAAATGACCTATAAAATGACAGAAAAATCCCAATAAAATGACTTTATCAACAAAATGGTTGTTGAAGCAGTTTTGTTTCAGGAATCCGCCCCTGAGCACGAGTTATACTCTTTCAGGGGTGAGCTAAAATTTGATCTGTGTATACTTTGTTTTATGTTACAAGTATTAGCAAAATAAAATAAATAAACAAAAAATATGTAATTTGTGTATATGTTTCTTGACCGGAGTTAGTTATTTAAAAGTAGGTATGCCATTCTTTGAATGGCTTTATTGAGATCAGTTGTGATTGCTCCTGTGTGGTATCTGGTGGGAAACAGTTGACAATAAATTGGTGTAAACAATTGAAAGTAGATGTTAAAAATACTTTTCACACTGGTATTAAAAGTACTTTTTGCTACCGTATAATAGTCAATTTTTAACACACCCAGCATTAAAATATATACTACCAACGATATGATTCGCATTCGGGAAGTCTTAGGTTCGATCCCAAATGCCGACCAATGTGGTCGAGGTTTTTTCCGTGATTTTTCTCGATTGAACGTAACTAATTTTCACTTAAATAAAGGTGAATGCCAGATTGGGTCCCAAATTACCAGAAAATAATAGACATAGCACAACAGCAACAAGCATTCCCTACAGTCGGTGGTATATGCAGAATTTTATCAAACAAATCATTGTTAAAATTGTTTACAATTTACATTATCGATATTTTAGATTTTGTGTATTATTATTATTATTATTATTATTATTATTATTATTATTATTATTATTATTAATGTTACGGTTTATTTATTAATATTATACTATATTCTAATAGGACATTTTCATGAATATCCTTATAAAATCTTTGAAACGTAATTTTTTCACAGCCATCCAATTTGTAACAAGCAACAAGTTAAATTTCATATTGTTTCAGCTTTATTTTATTACAAGGTCGGTACTAAGCGGTGAATCTCCCTATAATAAAGATAGCATTGTTATAATTTGAATGTACCAGAACACCAAGCACAGGGATTATATTGAAGGAGGGGTAGGAGGACTATGCCTTATGTCGGTGTAGATTTTGTTACCCTGACAGGGAAAAATTAAAGAAGGGAAAACGATTATGGAGGGGGGAAATCTAAATATGCGAATTTTTTTAAACTTCAAAAGCGGGGTTCAAACCCGGTACCCCCTCCCTTTTTGTATGTCCCTGCCTACAATAAACTACAGATGGTCAAGATAATATCACAGTCTAGTATATACAATCACAAGTTTGAGTTGTGAGGGTGCTAGGAACAATAGACTGCAGGTACTATTTTGCATTGTCTGTAATGAAGCGATATTAGCGATCCTAGTGATTAGCAACTATCTATGGATGCATATTTATTACGTATTGAGCTTCGTGACTGTATATACTAGACTATGATAATATTATGATCTAGGAGTTAAAAGCGGCTGTAAAATAATAAATACGGGTAAAAACAGTCTACTTTCTAGAATGGCTGTGTAAAAAAAAAAAATACATTAAATCTCTTAAATGTAATACATAGGAAGACATCTGATCTACACTATATTCCTCGAACAAGCTTAAAAGAACTTGACAAACCCAAAAACTTGCAATGAAAACTAGAATTAATTCTGCATATAATAATTAAATTCTACAACATAGGGGTCTGGAGACATTTTGGGCTCCTCATTTCATTTCTCTCTTCGTACTATGAAAAGAAAAATCGAATTAATCGCCATTTTGTGTTCCTGATTTGAAATAAAACTTCCGTTCTTAATAATTTTTTTTTATTAAAAACTTTATTTCATGTGTGTCACTCCCATAAAATTAACATGTAAATACATGAAGAAATTCCGTCCAATATTGTGGGAGAAATTGCTGCACACAGACTATGCCCAAAGCCATTTTTTCGGTATTATTTGATATTTAGGAGGCGGATGTTAATAACCTAAAAATAACTGAAAATGACCAGTAAAATATCCTTATATTCACATAAAAGTGCCCTAAAAGCTTAAAAAAAATGACCTTCAAAGTTGATAAATTAAAGGCAGGGTTTTGTATTTGGACAGATAATGAATACAAAAAAGCTGATAGCTTTTAAAAGAAATCAGAATTACTCTCTTGATTCTGTTTTTCTTATATTAAAAAATTAATTCTCAATTAAGTTAATATAAATTCACGGGTGACCATGATTATACTAAAACACAGAATAAGGTATGATTTTTAAACTAAAGCAAAACTTGTGAAAAGAAATAATGCTTCAGGGCGATCTTAAACTGCACAGTGTCATTGTTTGCTTTGGGTTAAAATAAAACTTCATTGACAGTGTCAGTTATTATTGCCTTCATTTTACTTATATATCATTGATTAACTTTGCAACGACTTATACATTGGACAGACTGGAAGATCATTTCAAACACGTTACAAGGAACATATCACAGCCATAACCAAACTACACAACAATTCAACCTACACAGAACACATCACAAACTCCAATTGCAACTACAGCAACATAGACAAAGACATGAAAATACTACACCAGCCAAAAAACCAGAAACTTGACATACTAGAACAATATGAAATATATGAACGTACAAAAACACACCTACATCACATCCTGAACACTCAATTCAATTTCAAAACACACACCTTTTTCGGCACAATCATGAACACACTCCACCACAACAAGAAACCAGAAGATAGCACAGAATCTCCACTAAACTTTAGACAATGAAGAACAACACTTCGAAACTAGTTACCAGGTAAATTTCTAAATATTAATACAGACTTGAAGAAATTGGAAAGTTAATCAGTGTATTATTTCTTTTTAAATATAAACTGTA
This sequence comes from Periplaneta americana, assembly GCF_040183065.1. Taxonomy (NCBI): domain Eukaryota; kingdom Metazoa; phylum Arthropoda; class Insecta; order Blattodea; family Blattidae; genus Periplaneta; species Periplaneta americana. Next base: position 102,903,534 of record NC_091129.1, read on the forward strand.
TTTGATAAATGCATGTGCAACACATAATTGCCATATGTTATGTAATACATTAATGTTTCTCTTACTAAAATTTTTATGATGGCTTATTTGCAATTGATGAGATAAAAAATTAACATATATATATTTTTTTAATTGTTCATTTTTATTTTGTTTCCTCCTCTCATGCATCCTTACTCTCTACATAGAAAGAAATGTTAAACACTTCCACGCACTTGGTTTTTGTGTGCTTGCGGGCTAAAAGCTGAATAATAGTAGGCCTAGTAGAGTGCAGTGAACTCTATATTTAGAGGTAAAATCTACCCTTGCCACATTATTTATTGCTTATCGAATCACTGTGATCACAGACTAGAGGTCAGCAAAAAAAATATTAAGCAGTGGAAAAACAGCATTTATGATCTGTATGTAAGATTGCTGGAAAATAAAACGAAATTTAAAAAAGTGCTATACAAATCAATAAAAATAAAATTGGAGAAAATCACTTCTAGTGACTTATGAAAGAAGTGACCTAATGAACAAAACTGGCAAAAAAATGAAACATAAAAATTTCATATTTTGTTCTGTTATAGCATAAAATGAAGTACTTGACATTTCTTCAACATCTGCCCACCTACTAATGCTGAAAACGTGTATTTTTTTTAAGTCTCGAAATCAGTCTTTTGCAGCATCACAATGCTTTCACTTATACTTTGCATAGTGCGAAGTATAAAATTGTCTTATGTCTCTGACACATGACACACTTTATACTTTTTATTTAGAAATTTGTTCATTTCCCAGCTTCTTTAGCTGGATATTTGAATATGATATCGAATGACCCAATTTTAATCCTCGATTACTCATAAATTTCGCAATAAAATAAGAAGAAGAAATAATTTTAGGCATAAATAATTTATTGGACTTTAATTATACATGTTTGGCAAAATGCCTAAATTAAAATGTATCCAAAACAAAATGAAACACGATGTATAGAAAAATGTTTATTACATTTGATACTTGCCCAGAACTATTTGTTTCTTTTCTGGAAATTTTCCACCTGGTGTTCTTAACCAAACATAAGCGAAAGAAATGTGACTAACTGGCAAGTAAGTGGCCACATTTCTATAGGATGATGAGGTGGCCCGTTGTCAGCACTGGGCCGTGTGACTCACCTCGCTTGGACTGGGAGCAGCTGTCTGAAACAGATGCACTGAAACGTGTTTCACCTTTCACCACAATGTTAATTCTTTCCTGTCACTCTACGGCATGCCTTCGCGACAACGAGAGAAATGTGTTACATGACAATGCATGTGGTTCCGCTGTTCGATTTAGGAATAGGAGAATGCAGAGTACTCTTCCAACTTGAAGACCAAATGTTTTACCTCTACTTGCCTCTCTAAGATAGGAGTGAAATAAATGTTACGGAGAAAAAGGTAGTATTCAGTCCTATATTAAATAGGTATGGTGCTAAATTATACATATGTTTTAAGTTCAATATTCCGTGTATACATTAAAGAATACACCTCTTGAACCTGGAGTCTTCTTTCTGCCGATATTAGAACCTGTTGGGTGGTATCATCTTTCAAAACTAAAATGCAAATTACCTAATTCAACAGGCATAGTAAAGTACATTCACTCTTAACTGTAATACTCATAAAGAATATTTAATAATTTGAGTTTTTCCAGATTAGTTTACTGAATTGATTTTCTCTTAATATGTTGAACAGTGATCATATTTAAATATCTAAATAATTGTATTTTAATTTATAAATGATAGTCCTAAAAAATTATCTTTATGCTCGACCATGCCGAAATGTAGTAATTATACACATGGTAGCAGTCCTATAATGCATGTCATTAGAGTACACCTACTCATTAAAGTACAGGTCTTCAGCCAATGACAAGTCAGCTTTGTACCATTATATCGATTATTCTCGGATATGCAATCGACAGACAATTAGCGAAAAGTCACGGAGGCTGGAAATCCAATACTGTCGCAGAAGGTTATGTTCTGTTACTATAATAATTAGCGTTAATTGATAATAATATTCAAATAAATTCAATTTGTCATCTCGTTTTTCATTTCTAAATCAATTTCCAGGTCATATCAGAGTAATGTTCATTCTTATTCTGTGCCAAGGTCAATGACATTCGACCTCGGAAAAAATCAATACTTTCGCGCCTGCGCACATCTCACAATTCAGGTCAGTTCGCACATAACCATAAAAAGACCTAATTTTCAATACTTTCAAGTTAGAAATATAGTCGAGCATAAAAAGTCGTATGAAACTTGCCTATAATGGTAATTAAGACACTTGTATGAAAATTATGAAACTCGCTTGCGCTCGTTTCATAAATAAACATACTTGCGTCTTAATTACTGCCATTATAGGCTCGTTGCATAATGTACTATTACATTTATAATATTCTCAGCGTAACTGATTACTTAGATAAGTTTTAATGGTATTATTTCACATTATTATTATTATTATTATTATTATTATTATTATTATTATTATTATTATTATTATTATTTCACATGCAGGAACAAAACGAAATTAATTGGTACAATCACTCGATTAAATATTTCAATTTTTTTAATTTGTTTATTTTATGACACTTTATCAACTGCTACGGTTATCTAGCATCTGAGTGAAATGAAGGTGTTAATGCCAACAAAATGAGTCCAGGGTCCAGTGCCGAAAGTTACCCAGCATTTGCTCTTAAAGGGTTGAGGGAAAATCTTGGAAAAAACCTCAACCAGGTAACTTGTCCCAACGAGGATTTGAACCTGGGCCGAATTGTTTCGTGGTCAGACATGCTAACCATTATTCCAGTGGTGAATGTAATTATTTGTAAGGTATGCATTTTTATTACTTACATATTCTACTTGCTCTTTATTTAGGAAACTAGTATACAATGTTATGCTTTATTGCACGAGTCAGTGTTTTAGCTTGTTTTCTGAATTTGACGAATGTAATAACTGTATAACCTTATAAACGTGTTTCATAGGCTACCTTTTTGTATTATTTTTGCATTATAAAACAATAACAAAATATCACGAAGAAGAAAAATAATAATAATAATAATAATAATAATAATAATAATAATAATAATAATAATAATAATAATAATAATAATAATAATAATAATTGTTGTGCTGTTCAAGAGTTTAAAGGATTGTTAGGAGCAAAATTCTGTTGGATTGGTCCAAAGGAAGAATTTGACTCTCAACATTTATCATTACAACTTTAATTTAGCTTTAGGTAATAGAAAACTATTGTAAAGTATAAATTCCTTAATATAAGCATAAACGTGGAATATTTAAAAGTAACTTTTTCATTGTTAAGATAATTGTTATGAATTTTATTTATGTTATTAATTACAATTTAATTTATGAGTGTATTACCAGAAGAGGAGATAATGCTGAGGGATATGCTACTGGAACTAAATTACAGCTGTGGGCAGTATGGGATGAAGATAAATGCAAACAAGACGAAGATCATGGTTATCGGAAGAAAAATAAAGAAGGTAAATGTACGAATTCGAAATAAGGCAGTGGAACAAGTGGACAGCTTCAAATACTTGGGAAGTACTGCAAGCAGTAACATGAAATGCTGCCAGGAAGTCAAAAGGAGGATAGCAATGGCGGAGGAAGCTTTTAGAGCAACTTCTGTGGACCTCTGAAAAAAGAACTAAGGAAGAGACTAGTGAAGTGCTTTGTGTGGAATGTAGCATTGTATGGACATTACGACGAAGTGAAGGGAAGCGAATAAAAGATTTGAAATGTGGATATGGAGAAGAATGGAGCATGTGAAATGGACAGATAGAAATTAAGCTGTGTGGGTGAAGAAAGAATGATGCTGAAACTGATCAGAAAGAAAAAAAGAAATTGGTTGGGTCATTGGCTGAGAAGAAACTGCATACTGAAGAATGCACTGGAAGGAATGTGAATGGGAGATGTGTTTGAGGCAGAAGAAGATATCAAATGATAGACGACATTAAGATATATGGATCATATACGGAGACTAAGAGGAAGACGGAAAAAGGGAAGATTGCAGAATGCTGAGTTTGGCCTTGGGCAGAAAACTATGAATGAAAAATGAATGGGAAAGTTATTAAATTATGTTGGTCCTTGTTTAATACAAGCTATTTATAGATTAGTTTTATGTCGTAAAGTTTCTTTCTTAAAAAAGCGCAGTCCCTATATATTTTTGTCCTTTTATGGCATTAGGATTTATAATGCGATTAATTTATGTGGCAGTGTAATTAAAATCCGAAACTGCTCTGTATTGTAGGAGGTTTCTGCTTGGGTTTGGAATATGGCATCAGGAAATTAAACACGAAGTGAAGGAATGAAATGCAGGGACAGTTGCAGACAGGGGACACATGGACGTCTAGAAATAGGAGAAAGATTGAGAGTAGGGGAACCCAGTCAACCATCTGGGAGGGACCACATGGCAGACAGATGTAGAGAGAAATGGAGGTAGAGAAAGAGAAGAGAGACATGTAGACAGAAGCACATTGCACAGAGTTTGGTTTGCGTTGAAGATTGACACTTCACATTAAGAAATGTAGCCCAAACGTAGTGATAAAATTGCTCTAATAATAGAATTGGAGACTAGATGATGTTGGATATTCAGTTTGTGTTTGATGCCAAGTAGTTCATAAAAATATATGATAATAAATTGGAATTATGAAATATGAGAGAAAATTCAACCTACAGGGATATGACGTATGAATGAGTGAATATCAGATAAATTAATTTGGGTGGAAAGGTTACAACAAATTTGATGGAATTCACCTTAGGAGGTGTAAAACGGGACTGTGTCAGGATGTATTTCAGCAACTGATTGAGTTTTTTTGTCATTGATATATTTTAGCCTTAAGTTCAGTGAATAAAATATGTTTATCTGCCTTTATTCAGGAAAATTGACAGTGTGATTTCATCGCAATATTTTAATTATGTGTAACATTTTAAAAATTTGCTTGAAGTGATCGTGATGATGATGATCATCGTAGTTTTTGCATAATACAGAATGAGTGGATCTTATCAGATTCCATCTGTGTTACAATTCCATTTTATTCCATTGACATGAATTTACGACCTGTGCAACATGTATCTAAAATAACTTTCTCCCCCATTTTCGACCATTGTCTCATTGTTGATGAGGAGTATGTCTTTCTTACACCGAGTATGGGATCTGTGGTGAAACAAAAATGTCAGAATATTCTTTGAAGTACTTTTTTCCACTTCTGTGATATTTAGTATAATGAAATATAGGTTCCTTTTTCAGTTTTTGTAATATATTTTCAGTCTAGCATTGGTTTAAAAGTATACATTCTTTATATTGTTACTATTAGTTATTTATTACTTGAATTTAATTACTAAGTATACTATACAAATTTATTCAGTTATTTCAACTTCATGTGTGTTTTTTCCTCTTAGGAGGCATATACACCTTCGGAAGTCGAAAAAGTGATTATTTTTTTGTTGAATGGATTTTCTTCAATAGTATAGCAAAAAACAAATTGTTAAATACCTCTAATACTCTTGGAGTTATGACCTAAAACGTGAGACTGTGTCAATTGACTTGTCCCTATATATGGACAGAACTTCTCATCTTCGGTAAGTTTGGCACTTATTTCCCGTAACTAATAATATACTATAGTGATTCCGAAACCGTTTCCGTCGAAACTCCACAATTCTTGAGATACATTTGTGAAATTTTGCGTGCAACTGTTATTTCATACTGGTGAACAAACCTTGTTTTATCATTTCAAGTTCTTTTTTCATTAATGATGCTTTATGTAAAAAATATTTCTTATTTATATATTCAACTGCAAAGTGCAGAATTTGTTAACACATTCTGAATAAAGTAGAGAAGAAAGCATTAAGGAATATATAAAATTGTACAGGATATGAGAGAAACCAATTTTTTCTACACAAATTTCACCTCCCCCCTATTTAAACATACAGTGAAACTTCCCTTAACGGACACTTCCCACTGCGGACATTTTAAAATTCCCCTGCAAAATAACATTGGCCCTTATGATACAATTCTTCCAAATAGCGGACATTCTCAATAACGGATGCGGACACTGAAATGTATCACCCAACAACAATTAAAACTTCCAAATAACAGACAGCGTGAAAGAAAAAAAAAAGTAGGTTGTAAATTAAACGGAATTCTAACGGAATTCTTTGCAACAATCATTATCGTGCATTTGAACGTTCTTGTACTTTATTGAAGGTAAGCAGCACAGTTGTTAGTTGTGATACTGTACGTGAGCAGTCCATACTTTCTTAGTTTGTCAGGTTGAGTGTTCGGAAGTACAATCACGTTAAAAATGTCACAAAAACGTAAACGTTTGTCACTAAAAGAGAAAGTGGATATTGTAAAGCATAGTGAGAAGGAAAAATTCGATCCTCACAAGTATTAACATTGTAACTCACTTTCTTCCATTTTTCAGGAGAAGCAAATGAATTTTAAAATGATCGTGTAAATCAGAGTATACAGATAGTAACAATAAGATTTTACATACGAATGGGAAGGTTTAGAGGTACAATGATAGTACTGGAAGAAAAGAAACAATTTAAGACTATATTAACTAGCATAACTCAAAACCATAAAAAATTGAGTTACAATGTTAGTATTTGAGGGTCGAATTAAGTGTTCGTGAGCTGGCCACAAAGTTTAATGTGGGAAAAACTCATGTTAGTGAAATTTTGAAAAACAAGGATGTTATTTTAAAATCATACACTGAGAATGCAAATGGGAACACAAAAAGAGCTTTTCCTAAAACTGAGGGGCTTGCCATTGACAATTTAACATATGAATGGTTCTGCCCTGCTAGTGCAAATAAGATGCTTTTATCTGGGACCTTGATTAGAGAGAAAGCCTTAGAAATTGCAAAAGAGTTGGGTAATTCTAATTTTAAAGCTTCGGGTGGTTGGCTAGACAAGTTTCGGTAACAACACAATTTCCTACAAAAGTATATGTGGTGAATCTGCTTCTGTTGATCCAGGAATTACATCTGACTGGAAAAGTAAGCTTACTGATAGCCCTATTTGTATTTTGATGTGCTGTATACATAGTGAACACTTCTCAAAAACGGACATTTAATTTTTCCCCAGCGGTGTCCACTATTGGGAAGTTTCACTGTATTATGATTATCCTTAACAATAGAAGTTTCTTGGGTCCTAAAAATTGTTTATTATTATAGAAACATTGACTATTAACTATACCAAATGCCAACATAAAATTAATTCAGGATATTACGTAGAAATTAAATGTTGAATTGTACTAAATTTATGCCAGTGAAAGGTGTGCATACTCCCTTAAATGTTCCGTTAAAAGAGAATTGAGAGTTATGAACAGATTTGCTGCTTGTTTTAACAGATATAAAAAGTAGCACAAATGGTGAAGCGGAAGTAACCTTTTTATGAAAAAAAAAAAAAAAAAGTTACCCAAGTCAGAGTAACAGGCAAAAACATGTTGCAGCTGTGAAGTTTTGCAATAAACCTATTTTTGTCAAGTTCAAACAAGGATATAGCTTCATTCCTATGATCGTTGTAATACGTCATAGCGCAAATCACTTGGAAATATTACCTTCTTTCATTTACAGTTTTAAATCGAATACATTAAAGTTAAATAATTGAGATTAAATTTTGAGTGAATTGGCCCATTTTTACCCGAATAGCTGGACAACATTTCCCACACTAGGGACTGCTGGTCAAAATGCTGGTTAGTGGAATTTGTACTGGAAAAATACTGTATCAAGACAGATTTGCTCGAGATATTGTTATTTTCTCTGCCAGCATTTTTTTATGTTTTTAAAATAATATTATTGAAGAAAAACGTTTATATTTTACATGTACATATTACATATGTTTATGTGTAAGGCGCCCTATAGTTATGAAGAAATCTTGTTAGATAAACTACATGCAAAAAACCATCTTCGTCGTATGGCAAAAAAAAAAAAAAGAAAAACAATATCACAACTATTTTTTTATATAATGAAAAATTTAAACGACGTCATCTTTTGCTGGACGTTTTAGTATCTGAATGATGATATTGTGTTTTGTAGACTAGGATTCGTTTAATGATCTCTGTCTAAATTAACGTATTATGGTACTAAAGAGTAGAATGTTATTTTTAAATTATAATGTCATTCGTTTATAAAAGCTGTCTCTGTATCATCAATTGGAATTAAGGAATCTACTCTACATGTCACACCACCTCATTTAAACAGTCCATTTGTTGTTACATTTACTACGTACTTGAATTCAAGTGTTTTAAATGTAGTTACCGTCACATTCTGTTGTTTCGTGGTTGAATACTTTGCATTTATATATCCCAGCCATTCAGAATATAGTACCCAAAAAAAACAGGTAGCTTTCTGAATTAATTACCTCTAGAGTCCAGATGTGTTGTTTGGAGCATTCTTTTCAGTTTCATCATGTTTTAAATCCAGTCATTCTTTTTTCCTAGTTATATTTATCAGGATTCGCTACATGTATGTGGCAGTGCAGCAGCCAGGAAGAGAGAGAGATGAGGCCAGCTGTGTCCTGATGTTTTGAGGCGACTCATCACTGTGCAATGACTCGACTCGACACGCCATGATTTGACTTGACTCCTCTTTTCGATCCTTGAGTTAAGCTATGGCAGGCGAAGCTATTTCCAGCAGTCACTGTGGAGATAGTGGGGCATTGTTGTTGCGACCTCATCTTCTTGGTTAGCCTCGCTGAGTCACACACGTACAGACTTGCCAACCAATTTGCCACATCATATTGGCACACCTGTGTAATCTTCTAGTCTTCTTACATAGCCCTTATTAACTGTTTTTGTTGGCTGTAACAGAGTATAACAGCACAGCATCTTTGATGGGATTTACCAGTAGCTCGTATCACAAATTGTGTTACAATTATAAGAGGGATTATTCTCGTTCAAAAGTGTACTATTTCTTTCTGGTTATTCTAGAAAACACATTGTCAAGCTAATCCTTAGAATCTGAGCAAAAGTAACACAGAGCAGTAAAACTATAAAACTATTTCATTTATGGTCTCTATATAACACAGTAAACGTTTATTATAATCTTAGTATTTATGTGATAGATAAAGTCTGTGATAGAATATTAAAAAATAAGTGTAAAACCTTTAAATAGCATTAAATTGAACAAATGTCGACTGCCTAATGCATGAAGGGTAGTAGTGGTGAGATGGTGACAACTATAATCGTTGATTAATATTTGTTGATAATAATTGTTAATAAAATTACAAAGAAATAAAATTGCCCAATTGTATTTACTTCAGTATGATGGCATTAAAAACGTAAGAGATCGGAGACACATAGTGGGTCACTAGCTATGATCCACCCACTGTGCTAAGTAACCTACCTACCTAGCCTATCTAACCTATGTTATGCTAAGAAACCTAGTTGCCTAGCCTATCTAACCTAAACTATGCTATCTACCAATGCAACATTATTTCTCCAAATATCTTTGTTAGAAAAATTGATTATTATTTATTTTGAATATTTTTACAGACGAGTTAACAGTTAATTTGTACCTAAGTTTGACTGAAATGTAGCCCCCCAGAGAGAGAGAGAGAGAGAGAGAGAGAAGGAGAGAGAAAGAGAGGGAGAGGGGGAGAGAGAGAGACTCCATTTTTCTGCAAAATTATTGTGTACAAACTATTAACCTTTTTCTATTTGATGATATGAACATTATTAAATTCAATGTATTGAAAGTGCTGCAAAGTAGGAACTACTGTAAAAAGGATGAGTTGAAATTGAAAAGAAGGAATAAAATTGAATATTACAATAAAAGAAATTAAAATAACATTTACTGATTTCTTAAAATATTATTTTAACAGGTCATCTTCGTTCATAATTATACTTCTGATGTGAAGTTGAGCTAGAAATTAAATAAAATTATTAATTAGATCCAGTATTCCCTTTTTTCAGAAGAATTCCATACAGTGCACATGATTTTGATAAATTTATGTTTAAATGCAAATACTTTGTTACATGTACAGACCCAGAAACAAAATTTGGGCCACCTGAATTTTCCAAGTTCCAGTTATAACACACTGTGCATACTTTAGTACTGGTGATAGAAAAGAGAAACAAGAACTACAATATCTTTTAATTTTATAGTTAGAATCTTGCTAGCATTTGCCATATATTTCTGACTAATTGTATAGCTAGATTTTCCGGAAGATTTTTGTGAATTTATTTATACACACTTTAACTGTGGTCATATCGCGTGTTTAGAATCTGTGGGTATACCAGTAGGCCTTTTTGCCATTGTTGAATTCCTGCTTCTATTGTGCGTTGTAGATGTCTTGTGTTTATGTAATTGATTTTAGGTTTTGGTTAATGTTTATGATATTGGTGATTGAGTTGGTGATGAATCATAGCATGTAAATTTCCAATCCGGCCTTTGTCTTTGTGACTGAGTAAAAACCATGAAAAACTCCAGTCAGATTGGTCGGCCACTGGGTTTGGATCCAGGACTTTCCGAATGCGAGTCTCAAATGCTACTGTCTGAGCCATCTTGCTCAATATCTTGGTTATTGTAATTGTTTATTATTATCCAATGGCAGGATTTGACATTGTTGTCATTTTCTTTCTACCTAGGTAGCTTCCCAGTAAAGATATATCACATCTCCCTTCAGTTGTTTTGTGGGGTTCAGTTTGTTGCAAATTAGTAGGTGTTCCTCAGTCATAAGTGACACTGTTTGGTTCGCCACACAGGAGACATACTGGAGATTGGAGAATCTTGATCCGACGAAGATGATGAGCAAGGCTATTCATATCCAGTCATAAAGTGGAACAATCCAACTGACTCCTGACGACCTTTTCCTTTCCCATAGAGTTCCCTGATGTTTTTCCATTTCTCCCCCTTTACTGCATTCACATCACCTTATAGCTGCTGGTTTTTGAAGACTGCTTTTATTTCTTGAGTCTTTCTTCTGAGAGTTGTTGTGCTACTTTATGGTTTCTCTGATCCTATTATTATTATTATTATTATTATTATTATTATTATTATTATTATTATTATTATTATTATTGTTATTATCATCATCATCATCATCTTTATCTTTATTTTTATCTTTATCTTGAAGTTCTTATCTTTTGGACGAATTTTACTGTTAATCAATTATTATTATTATTATTATTATTATTATTATTATTATTATTATTATTATTATTATTATTATTATTATTATTAGAGAGAAAAAAAAGCTCTTTATTTGAATGTGAGACTATTCCTTTAAGGAGTTGCAGTGATACACAGAGTACTGTAAAAATTACGCTTGTAACAGTTTTACAGTATTAGTATTCAACTATTTAAAATTTGTAATATGAATAAAAACAGTCAAGTTAAGTCTAATTCCATGAATATAGTGACCAATTAAAATGTTTATTATTATATATGAAAACTCTTGATTACCGAGTTCACAACAGAATTCAAAGGAAGCCTGTCTTCACAATCTGTTTTGCAGTAATTAATTTTCTTCTTTCAGACATTAGACACTATTACCTGTATATCTAAAACTGTTTGACCAGTTTTTGGGTCTCCTCATTAATTAGGAGAATTTTGAAATCACTTTGTAAATTATCACTATATCTTAGTCAATGTCTTCCTGAAGGTCTTCTTACTTTTGGCGATTCCTCAAACAGTTTTACTTTCTTTTTCTTGTAAGTCTTTGATCACATGGCCAATCCGAGTTAAATAGAATTCTAAAAATGTTTAATATTGCATAACATTTGTTAAGATTTCTCTCGTGTAAGGATGAAATGAAGCAATATGACAAGTAACTAAATTGAAATACACATTTCAATTTGACATAGTAATAACCGGGGAAGATTACTTTGTGTATAACATATTTCAGTAATTTTGCATGTTGGCATGTTATATGGCAATTTTTTTTTTTTTTTCCAGTTTTTACAATTGAAGGCCTCACAAGGGACTGTTGCAAATAGTAAATGTGTTATTTTAATTAAACTGCACCAAGTTGAAGGATTGAACGGTAGACTCAAACATATATCATAGGAGTACAGAGTCAGCTATAAAAATACTTTTTAATAGTGTTCATGCTACATTCCTTCACTACCATCTGATGCAGCTTGTTTGCTAAGAGTAGCGATAGCTGAATGAATAATGATGGAGATTGGTAAGCCTGAGAGCCTTGTTTCGATTTATTTTCTACTGTCGATTAATTCTTTTTACACCTTATATTCATATACCTTTATTGAATTTGTTGTATGTGTGTCTTACCAGTTCTTTAATTAGGAATGCTGTTGAAGCCCGAATGGTTGCTTTCTTTATAGATACCATGACTCAGCTGTATGGTGCTATCTGTTGATTCAGCCATGTAGACTTAAAGGGTCCAATGAAGTCCCAATGAGGGGAGAAGGTGAAAGGGCTTTCACCTTCTCCCCTCACGAAATTGTACTATGTCTACTCAAACTGTTGAAATCCATTTACATTTCATAATACAGTGAAACCTGTTCAAATCGGAACCTGAATAACCTGGAATCCTGTCTATTTCGGAACAATTTATTGGTCCCGGCGAAATTTGTATGTATTATGTGTAATTTTTCCTGAATAAAACAGAAACTGTCCAACGCGGAAACAGAAACTGTCTGCTACTGTTCAAAACGGAAACAATATTTTGGACACACTATATTTTGAAACAGCGTGTAATTTCAAGGAATATACGAAATATGCAGGTCACTAAGATAAAAACAAGTTTTCTTTGCAAAATTGTAGAGGGTACGTGGGTGTGTTGGCCTTTCGGTCATAAATTTTATTATCCTGTTGACTAGGCAGACGAGTCCCTTCAAAGATTTTCAATGCTTCCCACCTGTATACTGTCGTAGCTAGACAGAGTGCAAGTGTAATGATTTCCAGGTAAAAAAAAAGTTGCATAAAATGTGGAATTAACATTAAGTGATGAAGTAAAAGTTATCGAGATAAAGGAAAATTAGAAACAAAGTCTATGTGAAATAATACTGAAGTACAGTAGTGGAAAACTCAGGTGTGACACTTTAAAAAATAAAGATCATAATGAGTGAGTGACGTGCGGCCAATATTGGTGACATAAAAGGAACCAGAAAGCAACTGTTTATGTAAAAATAAATGAACTGTTGTGGGAGTGGGATCTTCATGACCTTTCAAAGAACATGCCAATTTCTGGATCTATTCTGCAAAGCAAGCTATTGAACTGGGAAAGAAATTAAATAAACCAGAATTCAAGGCTTCTAATAGATGGCTCCTAGTCCAATTAATTAATAATGTGCAGTGATATGCAGTACAGTATTAGAGTATAGTGTTGGATATTAAATGGAATGAGATTAGTAAACTTTAGTAATGTTTAATGACTAATGAGTGAGTTACGATAATATTTATACAGAAAATGAGATTTTAATCAAGATGATTCACCAACGTAATAAAGCTGATTTAATGTGAGGAGTGTTAAATGGAATATTTTGTACTTCTTACAGTTTGTGGCATGCCATTTTGTTTTTCATGTATATGAATGACAAAATATTCCATTTTAATGTCACACCTGAATAATACGGAAACCTGTCCACAACGGAAAAAAAATGAGGGCCATGTCACTTCCGTCTTGAACAGGTTTCACTCTACTACATCACGCTTTGAATATTATTGAAATGATAATGAATATTAAAATGGAGGATGACAATAGAATGATGGAAGGAAATGCGAGAACCCCAAGAAAAACTCTCAGGAACCTTGACTTTGTTCACTAAAAATACGACTTTGCCATCACTGGAATTCGAATCCGGGTTAGCAGTCATCATAAACCAGTGTTCTGCTAACTGAGCAGCGAAGAATGTAGTCCACATCAGTGGCTCAAGCATTAGCACACAGGCTTTTCATCTGGGCAGCCTGGGTTGAGTACCCGGGTGGTCCATAATGGAGTTTGTCGTGGACAATGGTGACATTACAGAGTGTTTTTCTCGGGGTATTCCAGTTTTCCTCTTTCATTCCACCAAGACTCAACATCCCCTCATTTCATCTATAGGCTGCAGAGTGTAGTAGTTAAAAATATGCTGGAATGAAGTCTTAGGAGTAGTACCGTAAAAGGGGGTGACTTGATATGCTGGGGGGACTTGATACGTTTTGTAAATTGATGTTTCGGAACCGAAACATCAACCTACAAAATGTATAAAGTCCCTCCAGCATATCTAATCACCCCATTTTATATGCTGGGCGACTTGATACTTTTTGTAGGTTGATGTTTCGTTTCGAAACATCAACCTACAAAACGTATCAAGTCACCCCCTAGTGTATCAAGTCACCCCGTTTTACGGTACTGGTTTCTGATGTTGATGGGACTTGGGACTCCGATCCGAGGATGGAACCTTGCTCTGTTAGGACTGAGGCAGGATGGCCAACCTGTCGGTGTTGGAATGACGAATGCCACCCAGACCATCTTTTGGACATGGACAATCATCGTATGTATAGGCTATCTCGGATCCAGTCCTCGAAAAGCAAAGCCAAGGCGTCAAGTATCTTTTAAATGTAGCTCAGAAAACGAGTACACATTATATGATTTCATTTATAATTTAAGAAAATGAATTACTTACTTACATAATTCGTAAATAACCTCAATTATTGCCATACGTTTAAAACTGAAAGGTCATGTTATCTTCAGATCACAGGTACTTTGCCATTAATGTTACTTTGATTTGCGAAATAAGCTCTTTGTCATACTCGTTCATTTATTACAAGAAGAGGGGTTTTGCAAGCATTTAACCTGCAAGTGGGCTGTCTGAGTAATGTGAAAGAATATAGTTGGCAGCATTTTCCTGGAAAGCGTGCGTGATGTTATTCAGGAAACAGTGTTAGCTCGAACAGATCTTCTCAGAACATCTTTATTACTTCTGTTTCTTGATTATAATGAGATGTTTGTGGGTTAATGCACCATAACAAAGAAGAAGATAGGAAAATTTCCTACTTGATATGTTCTCTTGGGGTTCCTATTTTGGCAGTTTTCCACTTGCATCTTTTCTTAGAACACTGAAACCAAGAATGCAAATTGTTGATTGTGGTACCGTAATTTTTGCAGCAGTTTCTTGTACGATGTTATGTTGTGTCATGTATTGATAGAGCACATGTAACATTTTTTTTTTTTTTACTTTTTGTTGAACGTCAATAGGAGTAATGTGAGATAAACCATGATTACTTCATGCTTCTTTAATTACTGTAAAATGTAACAGATGCTTACTATCACATCAAGGAAAGTGAGGTAAAAGTGGAAGATAAAAGACTGCTGTTTTGTGCCTGTGTATACTCAAGAATATTCAATGGGACACACTCCATGTAAACAACATTATATATTATACATACAGTTAAAAAAAAAAAAAAGATGGGTCGGCTCTTTAACTTCATAGTCACTATCAGTTTTCAACACTAAACTTTAGCCTATAGGATGTAGTTAGATTAGATCAGACTGTCGTTTATTTATCCAGAAATGTTGTGAGTCTTGAAAGAAGTTTTAAAATTGAACATTTACCTCTGAACAGTATTTGTCCTTTAAATTTTGTGCCAAGAAAAGTTCTCCTCATTCAACCTTCTTGGAAAGTAAGAGTTTAAAATTCAATGAATAAAAATTACAACAGGTCATACATAGTTGAAAATTCTACATATTTATGTGACATTTTACATTGAATTAAATGAGGTTGCTCTATTTTTGTAGCAGACGAACCAGTCCTTGTTTCAAACTTGGAATTGTTACATGTGTAGACTTGAACATTCAGAAGATAATAAACTTTAAAGACGCATGATGGGGGTGCTGAAATTGTGTTTTCATTCGCTTGGAACTGTTACTCTGTTTTAATAATGAAGTCAGGAAACATTAAAAATAAGGTTGGAAGTCATGTTGATTTAGGTAGCAAGTGCTTAGTTGACCGTGAATCATTCTAGAAATTAAGAAAATAATTGAAAGCTTGGCAGACACAAATGTCTTCTGTGTTCACTCATGTCAACTTAGGCCATTTTTTCTTTGGGAGGAAAAAAGTAAAAGAAACTTCTTTGCTGTATTTTTAATTACGAATACTACAGAAAAGACAAAAGTTCAGGTTTTATCTTAGAGTTGTCAATTTGCTCACACATTAACTGGTGCATTATTTATTTATTTACATTTTCCAATAGATCAGAGAAATATATTTATTATAGAAAGTAAAATTTAATCATTTAACACTTTTCTTTTGCAGGGGACTATCATTCTACTTTCTTTATTTCCGTTTACAATAATTCAGGTTTATTTTTTATTAGTAATATTAATATTATGTATTTATTTTATTTTATGTATTTATATAATACTTTACACTTGAGCTACATTAGGCATTGCAGCCCGAAAGAGCAGAAGCTCGTGCTCGGGCGCAGTTCAGATCAGTTATACAAAATATATCACAAAATTAAGAGAGTTCATTGAGCACAATAACATTAATAAATGGTAAAATAATACAGCATGTAATAATAGGGTCTATATACAAATAGAAAATACAAAAGTACATAAATATTAGAGTATCAGTTTTTAACTCATTAGCTTAAGCAATTAAATAATTAATCTGATTTGTTTCTTAAATCTATGTGTGTTAAGTGTACTTAGCTCAGGGTAAGCTCTAATTAATTCATTATATATTTTGGGTCCAAAATTTCTGCTGTGTTTTAATCCAGCAGTTGTGTGGCATTTGGGAGTATTTAGAAAGAAACTATAGTTTTGTCTCGTATGGTATTCGTGAGGATCAAATTTAAATTTATTGTGGTTTTTATGGAAGTAAATCAGCAATGTTTGTTTATAAATTTGTTGTAGATTTGATACACCAAATTCCTGAAAAATTAATTTTGTTGGGTAATCAAAAGGTTTATGTAGACAAATTCTGATAATTCTTTTTTGGAGCAAATTTAAAGGATGGAGAGTCGATTTTGCCATTCCTCCCCAACCTAAAATACCATACTGAATTATTGATTGAAACAGAGCTAAGTACACAGTACACAGTACACAGAACATAAACAGGTAAATAAGAGCATAGAATGTAAAATTTGTGGATTGTTTTACGCAATCTGTTACACAGGAAGGAGATATGCTTGTCCCATTTTAAATGTTGGTCAATAATAATGCCTAAATATTTAACTTGTGAGGATATACTCAAAGCGTTACATGAGCAAGTAGGTAGGTTACAATCATGTATTGTTATACTTCTATTATTATTTATTTTTAGTTGCTCAAGGTCATGTGATGTTAATGAAAATGGTATTAATTTTGTTTTAGAAACGTTCAAAGAAAGTAAGTGAGCATCCAGCCATTCTTTAATAATGTTAATACCACTGTTAGAATTTTGATAAGTTTCATTCCAACTCGAACTGCTAAATATAACAGTATCATCAGCATACTGTGGGTTCATTTATACAAAATGTCCCGAAATTCGCGCACATGAGTTACATCGTGAGAATTTTCTTCAAATAACACTTTGTGTAACTGTTAAAATGATGGGAAGCCTGTGAATTTTCGAAGATAAAGTTATGGTAGGCAGTGGTTGAACACAATTCATTTGACACAAGCTAACGTAAAATAGAAACTTTATAAATCACTTTGTAAAAAATATATATGAGAAAGTATGTGCTGTTAACATACTTAGCTCCGATATTTACATCATATGTTGACAACTTCTATTTTGTTCTGCAGAGTCTTATATTTCATATCAGAAACTGCATATTACCTTTCAACTTCTTTAATATTCATCTCTGTTATTAATGCTTTTGAGGTCCAGATGTTGTTTGCTACCAGTTGAGTTATGGTCGAGTTGATGTGGGTAATAATTTTGGTCATATTTAAAATGTATTGAGGTGGGTTCATTGTACTGAGGAGACGGGATGAGCAAATTGTTCTATTAGTGTAGGGGTCTACTTGCGTGTGCGTATGGAGTGGGATAAGGCAGGCAGACAAAGCAGTTTGTCAGAAATAAACCAAGCAAGCAAGCAAGGAAGGAAGTTGGGCAGTGCAGGGAGGGGTGAGGTGAAGGGTTGTAGGGTGCTTGGAGTGGGTCAGACGGCTTGGCTCCTGTGTTGTTTAGTTTTGAGACATGAGGCACACACAGCACACGTATGAGTAAGTAGGAACATTTAGAGTTGGTGTGGTGAAGTGAAGGCAAGTGCTCAGATACAGTAGCGCCAGTGAAAAGTCTGTTGTTTGTTATATAATTGTGTTCCTGAGACAGTATCGATATTAAAATTTTCTGTCAAAATAATTTATATTTATTTCAATTTTTTAGAAAGTACTTTATTTAACAAGCTAGAGTACGTTGACTTAGTAGAAATTTAATATTATAAAAGTATTTTGAAAATTTTTTGCTGACTATAGACTTTAGCAATGAAGGATCAAGTTTAAGCAACTTTCTCAATATAGAGGGAATGCTTCCTTGCAATCATCTTAATGGTATGTCAGTTTTTATATTCTATTATAGGTTATTATTATTATTATTATTATTATTATTATTATTATTATTATTATTATTATTATTATTATTATTACTGTTATGCAGTGTAATTTGTTCTAAACTGATTTTTAATATTAATTGATACTTAATTTAACTGGATTCAATAAGGTGACATGTTAAAAGAATATTAAAAAAAAAAAAAAGGTGATGTGTTTGATGTTGTTAAAATTATGTTTATATTTATTTTCAGTTAATTTGTTTACTGGTACTGTAAATTAGTACAAAATTATCGATTTGCAAGTGCATGTTGTAGAACAGTTATTTTGAATTTGCCTTGTTTCAGTGGATTATTGCATACAGTAATACATAGTAAATTGAAATCCAAAAAAATGTATTTGTAACAATGTTAAATCTAGCATTGTATCCAATATTTTGTGAATTTATAGAAGCTGAGTTTTTTAACCAGGCTAAGTTTTAATGGGAAAAAAAGTGTTCACATTCACATGTTTTTTTTAATGAAAAACTAGATATGGTACATTTCCAGTAACACAAAAAACATTTGTAATCAAATTGTAATATTTAATATTTTTATAAATTAAAAATATTACATTTTTAGAGAACTCCAGAGAACGTATATGATTAGTTATCCATTAATCCTCAACTCTAACTCTCAAACTCAAAATTAGAATATTGATATAAATTCAATAGTGTGTATTTTCCTGCTTCATTCACTCAAGCATCCCGATCTAGGAGTGTTGCTTTGAAGCTGTAGTTATTTTTTCTGTCAGTTTAGCATTGCTCTTGGTGCACAATGGGAGGTGAACTACATAGTACTACATGGATGATGATGATGATGATGATGATGATGATGATGATGATGATGATGATTGGGAGGGGGGAAATTCATGTTTACAGAATGCTACATTTACAAGTTAAAAGTAAATATTGCTAATCATAGAATAATAAATCAGCAATAAGGACTGTAAAAATGATAAAATATTACTAAATAATGCAACATTATAAGATAAATATTTATTCGAACAAACAGGAAGATCTCACATGTGAGAGTATATCAATGATTACTCGCAGAGTAACATAACTAAACTTTTTAGCAACAAAGGCAATTTGTTTTGTAGTCCAAGAATTCTGTTAAAATACTGCCAAAGAGCCTGTAAACATTGTTCATGTGCTGTAAGTCTTAAATTAAGTACTCTTCTCCTTTATATTAAGTAGAAGTCAACCCAATGACAGGCCAAATCGGTCGAGAGAGTGGCGAGAGGTTAAGGCTCCCACTTTTGCAGACAATTGACAAGTTAATGGGAGTAGGGATGTCGATCTTATGTGCCTGCCACCTTTACCCCCAAGGAAATGCCCCTGGTACTCATTTCTGTTAGGGACTGAGTAGAACCAAGGACCATAATGCTGCTGGAAAGATTAGAACATTGGAAAAATCCATGACCCCATCGGGAATCGAACCCGCGACCTTCCAGCTCGCAGTGTTACGCCTTAATCACAACACTACCACGTGCAACCTTTATTTTAAGTACAGTTGTATATTCCTAGAAAATGTGTGATTTGCAAGTAATAATAAAAATATCTACGTATTTAAAATTTTGTTACGGATATTCAATTCATAAAATTCTTACAACACTATTTATATAATTAATTAAATTATCATATTTGCTACATATAGTTCTTTAAATTCATGGGATTTACTAGTTTATATTTTGTAATATGATACCATGAATATTTGTTATTTGGTCTTTTGTGTAGCCTGCCATTTCCTCCAGGAATTTCATATCTGTTCTCTTTATGTACTCTTTTATATTTAATCTGATCTAGAGAGAACAGGAAGATATGATTTAATGTACCGCAAAGTAAAATGTTTGGACTTTACAAATAAAAACAAAAAATCCATGTGGTTGGCAGAAGATGAAATCGGAAATGAAATAACAGAAGAAACAAGGAATATTGAACAAATGGACGAAATATGTAGAAGAGTTATATGAGATGGAATCGTTCAGATGACTTAGCTATAGAAGACGAAGGAAACATATCAGAAGACGAAAAATGATTTTCTATTTTAAGGGAAGAAGTTGAACTAGCTCTTAGGGAAATGAAGAATGGGAAAGCAACAGCAGTTGATGGAATCCCCATTGAATTAGTGAAATGCTTGGGTGAAGACAAGAAGGAAATTCTATCATTATGCAACGAAATACATGAGAAAAGTGAATGGCCTGAAGATTTTATGGAAACGTGTTGCTGTCAATACCGAAGAAAAATAATGCCAAAAAATGTAACGAGTTCAGAACTATCAGCCTGATATCACATTCAACGAAGATTCTCTTGCGAATGCTGAATCGACGTTTTTATTCTAAGATGGAAGGACATCTGGAAGAAGAGCAGTTTGGCTTCAGGAAAGGAAAAAGGTTCAAGAGATGCAATTGGACTGCTGCAAACAATCGACGAAACATAGCTCGAGAAGAATAAAGAAGTGTGGACCTAGAAAAGGCATTGACAGTGGATTGGAATAAACTGCTGGGGAACCTGAAGAAAATAGGTGTGGATTGGAAAGAGAGAAGGCTGTTCTGTAACCTTTATATGAAATGAGTCAAATTTAGGATAGGAGAAGAAATGTCAGAAGAAAGTTATATAGGAACAGAAGTACGTCAAGGATCCCTTTATCACTACCCTGTTCAATATCTACTTGGAGGATTTAGTGAAGAACTGTTTTGAGAACATTGGAGGGGTGATAGTAGGAGGAAGAAGAATAAAATTCATAAGATTTGCTGATGATACAGTGTTGTTAGCAGAAGAGAAGATGATGCTAAGTGATATGCTACTGGAGCTAAATGACAGCTGTGAGCAGTATGGGATGAAGATGAAGACCATGGTTATCGGAAGAAAAATAAAAAAAGGTAAATGTGCGAATTCTATATGAGGCAGTAGAGCAAGTGGATAGCTTCAAATACTTGGGGTATACTATAAGCAGTAACGTGAGCTGCTGTCAGGAAGTCAAAAAGAAAATAGCATTGGCAAAGGAAGCTTTTAATAGGAAAATAAGCATCTTCTGCGCACCACTGGAAAAATAAGGAAGAGATTAGTGAAATGCTTTGTGTGGAGTGTGGCATTGTATGGGACAGAAAATGGACATTATGACGAAATGAAGGGAAGTGAATAGAAGCATTTGAAATGTGGATATGGAGAAGAATGGAGCGTGTGAAATGGACAGACAGAATGAGGAATGAAGTTGTATTGGAAAAAATGGGTGAAGAAAGGATGGTGCTGAAACTGATCAGAAAGAGAAAAAGGAATTGTTTGGGTCACTATCTGAGAAGAAGAACAATGCACTAGAAGGAATGGTGAACTCAAGAAGAGTTCAGGGTAGACGAAGATATCAGATAGACTACGTTAAAATATTATGTATCATATGCAGAGACTGCAGTGAAATATCTAACCTTGGGCAGAAAACTGTGAATGGATATTTAACTCGCGATCGCTTGCGTTGTTAGATAAAATCGAATGTTAATTCTTCTGTAATACTTCATTAGTGCTGCAGATGTGGAGCTGTTGCTCCAACAATACCTTCTTCCGTACCTCTATTTTCATTGTTGCGATTATTGTACTCTTAGATTTAATTACAAACCTATTGGTATATACCAAGTTACTCTTTCCTGAAGTTCTGTTCATTGCTGGTAAATGAATATTATTTGTATCTGTGACGTCTTGAATACCAATCATTTTGGTGTTTTATTCTTCGTCTGTGTTTTTTATGTTGAAAGTAAGTATACTCCATGCAGCTTCTGTGACTCAAGTGCTAGCATGTGTTCTTCCATCCAGACGACCAGGGTTCGATCCCCAGCAAGGTCGTGGTGGAATTTGTTTTGGACATAGGAGATATTGGAGAGGGTTTCCTCGGAGTACTTTCGTCTCCCTCATCATTCCACTAACACTCTCCACCTCCCCGTGATTTCATAATTCATCTGCAGTAGTAAAATTAGGTTGGAGTAAAGTCTTGGGAGTAGTATGGGCTTCTAATGCTGATATAGGGCTTGGCGCTCCAAGACTCTTAGGACTTACCAAACTATTCGTGTGCGGATGAGACCTGGCTGTATCAGGCGCTGAGGCAAGATCACCCATCTGTCAGCGTCGGCTGATCAGTAAGGTTTGGTTTTCGGGTCCCTGGGGACTTACAGACTATACATTCTCGAAATGGAATCTGGCTGTATCAGGGGCTGAGGCAGGATGGCTCATCTGTGAGCATCGACTGATCACGAGGGGCTTGGGGCTCCGGATCCTTAGTGATTTATCAGGCTATTCATCCTCGTATCTGGCTGTATCAGGGGCTGAGGTATGATGGGCCATCTGTTAGTGCCAGATTTGCGAATGCAACCCAGGCCACCTGTCAGACTTGGACAATCTATATAGGCCTATATATATGTGTGTGTGTGTATGTATAAAATAGGGCTCATAAAGGAAATGGTCACCCTACACCATTACCTCCTGGCTTAGTTGCTTCATGAGTGATGGCTTATGGTGTCACTTATGAGGTCCAGATCTGTCTTCGGACAGTTGATTAAACAACAGCAATGGCTGAAAGCGTGCCTTAAGGGAAAGGGCCTGCAGGAATGACCAAATATCTATCAAAATTAACATATATATATATATATATATATATATATATATATATATCAATGTTAACAGTATTGAATAAAACTGTTGTTAAATATGACAATAAAGTCATTTAAATATGCACTCCTGCATACATGACTTATATGTCTAAAATGTAGGTAGTAGGCCATTGACGATACAATGAGGAGAGTTCGGCCGGCTCCGTGGATCGTGTTACGGTATGGCTCAGTTGGAAAGAGCACTCAGCGCGCACTCGATGCCGGAACGAATTTTTCTCAAATTAATATGGTATCTACATATTGACTAATAACATAAAATAGTAATCTTGATTATTCAATGAGGATGGCGAGACCTCATATATGAATATAAGTATATTTTTATTTTTAGCCTAAAATACTTCATAATATTGACTTCATTTGAGCGAAATTTCAAGGTCGTTAGGAAGAAAACAATTGATTTTATGCCATTTTTAAATAGCCGCTGGACTCCAATCCCCTTGAACATCCGAAGTTCATTTATTTTACATTTTTCAACATTTAATATGTAATATCTCAGACAGTAATAGAGATAGTGGAATAAAATTATCAGGGTATATTCTCACATTACTGTAAGAGGAAATTGTCAAATTACAAATTAAAGGATAAGTTAAAAATATACATGCAATTTTTCTTTCTGTTCATAAAAATGCAAAATAAAAGTATAAAAATTGATTGGCAGTCTTTTTAGCTTTCATTTAAGACAAGATTTGTGATTCTGTGATACTCTTGAGAGCAGATATATTAATTTTCTTTATACTGCATTTTTTTTTTTCACTTTTTATGTTGTGACTGTGCCATAAAGGACAAAAGTGAAAAAGTTGTTTTTAAAAGGCTTCATACATTGATATGAAACTATGTTAGGATAATAGAGGCTCTACTTAAAATAATACGAAAAAAGAGATTTCCTGTAGGTCCTTCCCCTAAATGTGCGGACCCATCCAAGGTCCAGTTCTCGTAAACCCAATCCAATTCAAGTATAGGTAGTCATTGTTTATATAATTTTATTCTGTATGTAGCAAGCACTTTATTTTAGTTTTTTTTTTTTTTTTTTTTTTTTAATTTTACTTCCTAATAAAACAATATAAGGTAAAAATAAGCACTAATAATTTGAATTTATAAATGATTATTTCTTTCAAATGAAAAGTATTGTTACAAGAATATTTGAAATTCAAATTATCAATATCTTTTATTTTGTTTATACAATTTTTTGTTGTCAAATAACAAATATAATTATGTGTACACTCAGAACCAGTAAATTGAATTATGAAAATATACTCAAATTATTGTTTGTTTTAGCTAAAAGTATTCTTACAAGAATATCTCAAACACAGATTTCAGTTTTGTGGATTTTGTTTATAAAACAATTCTATTGGTGATAAAATTAGGTATTAAAAATGTTGTCTTTATTGCATACCTATACATAATTTAAAACATAGGTATAATAACGTAAAAACTTATTATGTGTATAATATATCTATTAATGCAAATATAAACTAAAAAACGGAAAAATTAAGTTGGTTAGGAAAAATCTAACACGGGAGTTGTCGCGTAACAACAATGTGCACAAGCGATCCTGGGTTAAAATCGAAATTTCTGAATGTAAGTAAATAGGGATATTGTCACAGCTTCATAAAACTTTGTGTCTTGTTTTCATACTAAGTATTCTTGTAATTGTGCCGCACATTTGATGTAATCTATTTAATTTTATTTTTTTTGTTTCAATTGCCTGCTATTAGATAACCGAAATAGTTAAAAAAAACATTTACTTCTTCAATAATAGTAGTATTTATTATAATTGAAGAGTCCATTGCAAGAATGATGGATGTCACTTTCTTGTCGAAAATGAACCAAGACTGTCAATGCATAGCTTAAGACATATAGAATGTACATAGAGAGTTATATGGTATTAACACTGATAGAGTCATTGTCCAGTAATGATCGGAAAATCTCAGTTAAGCTTTGAGCGCTAAGCATTTCAAACTTTCAATTGCTTCTCCTGCAAAATGTATTCCAAATGACATCCATCATTCTTGCAGTGGACTCTTCAATTTATCAATTTTATGTTTTAGAACCATTGTCTTTGTTTTATTTTCTGGTATTGTCAGGATGTATGATTCGCCTATGTCACTCAAAGCATGTACCACTCTTTGTATATCATCCTCTGCAGCTGCTATAATTACATGTCATCAAGAAAGATAAAAGTTTCTGTAATTTCATTTTATTTTATAATTTTCTGCCATTTTTAAATGCCATCGTTTACATAAATATAAAAAAAAAAATACTGGTTTTAGTGGACAACTCCAACACACTCCTTTATTATTTGTTTTCATCTTGTTCGTTTTTTCTTAAAATCATAGTAAATAGTAGCCAGTTCACGTGGAATTTATCAATATTGATTTTTAGCTAAATAAAATCTGTAATTTTGTAACTTCTATACCTTTAGGTTTTTTCATTTGAAACAGTTTCGGCAAATGTGATTAATAGGGTTTGCTTGATACGAGAAGTCTGCTAACATGCAACAGAGGTTTCTTTCGAAATAGCTGTGCCAAACGCTTACAAAGTAAAGCTGTACTTAGTGTGATAAGAATCATGTCAAGAGTCCAGATTTTAGTTCTAAATTTCTCTTGCATTACACATCTTACATGGCAACAAGTCAAAGAAAAAACAGAGTAATCATCCACTTACATCTAAACTGTTCTGTTCTTTAGATTAGTCTTTTTCATGCTTCTGTGAAAATGTTAAAATATAACTTCAGCTGTCAAGGAAGTGGAATTACAGATTTGGTTCACTTAGTTTCTTTCCCTACTCGCATGGATGATTTTCCGTGCCTAATATTGCTCTTATAGTTACGGTATTAAAAATTACAGATTATAGTGTGTTAGTTGTTTAGCTACATCTTCAGATAATATTACTTAGACCTTCTTAGAGTTAATCTCGGTGGTGTAGCTCTGACCATGCTAGCTTTTGGATCTGAAGCTCTTGGGTTCAAATCCAGCTGAGTTTGATGGATTTTAGAGGCAATAAAGTCTGTAGCATGGTTTCCTCTGGGAAGGAAATAAAACCGGGAGGCCTGCGCCATACATTTATGACATGCAAAGAATTCCATCTCTGATAGAGGGCACCAGACAACATTTGTCAGTATTTCTTGTCCATGTTGAATTTTGATGCTATAATTATAACCTCTGTAGTTGAAAGCTTCTTTAAATAAAACACAGTCTAATCCGTTTGAGAAGACTTAAAATCACCATCGAAATCATATCAGAAGTGATACAATAGTAACTTATGTAACTAGTGTATAATCTTGGTAATTATAGAACAAGTGAATGTTTAGCGCGTGAGCTTTTCGTGAGTGTTTATAGTTTATAATGCATTTATACATATGTTACATACAACGTTTTATGCAATTCTAGCATTAAACATGTAAAAAAAGACTATTATAAAACAATTAATAAAGACACATCATCAGATTTGTAATGATTGGTAGTTTGATATCATGGTCAATGAAGAAAGAAGTTGCTATGACAACAATGATGTATTAAATATTATAGCATGCAAATCGTTTCATAATAGGTTTGTTCCAGCACGATTCGGAATCGATTCTGAACTGCCTGCTAATGCGCAGTAGCTCAATGTGTGTTCCAACAAAATAGAACCCATTCCCAGTTCCCTGTTCCAACGTGTTTTAGAACTCGTTCGGAACGAATGAATTTGGTTCTCGATTAAGAACAGAACTGGGAATTCTGAACTGTTGACGCATGCGCAGATGGTTTAATCTGAAGTTACTGTTAAAATGCTTCGAGATTAGGCAGGTTAAAATAAAAAAAAAAATAGTCGATCATGAGTGATTTGGAAGGTGAAGGTGATATATTTTATTACGAATTAAGTTCAGAAGATGAATATAATTTTAATATAAGAAGAAATTCCGAAGGTCGTAAAGGAACAGTTCAAGTAACGTTTCAACAACGTAAAAAACCATACACAACTGGCGCATGCGTCGTAAGAAGTTCGGTATTAGTTCGGAACGAGTTTTGAATTGCTTGCTGGAACAAACCTAATGTTAACTTTATGGCACAAGTTATGCCGTCATATTAGAAGTCATGACGTTTTAGTTGGCGTGGTAATATTCTATAGCTCTGGTACAATAATATGGCATATTATGCACGATTTTCACTAACAATAAAGATTATTTATAATTCTAGCATTGCATAAAAGTTATTTTTGGGTTCCAATATGTTGTTAAGACACGAGAGTTTTGTATAATAATTATTGTTTTATTAAAAAAAAAAAAAAGAAGTCAGATTATCACTTATCAACAACTGAATAAACAAAATGCTGTTTACTGCAGTGAAATGTGTGTTGCGGTTTGCAAAATTTGAAAGTGTAACATAAGTTCAACATCGTTTTAGCCATGAATCCAGAGAGCTTTGAATTACAAGTCGTTATGGTTATGGTATTACACGTCTGAAGTGAATCTTTTCAGGGCCGTCTTAAGAGCATTATAGGCCCTCGGGTAAATCATTACACTGGGCCCTGCTTACATAACCACTCACAGGAGTAAAAATGTAATAATACACTTCTGACAAAAAACAAAATTACATCTACATAGTCCAGTAATTTAATTTAACACTTCCTGTCGGCTGCCTACAGAGACAAAGTATAAAATAACAAGGAATACAGTTTCATTATAATAATAATAATAATAATAATAATAATAATAATAATAATAATAATAATAATAATGGCTTTATTTAACCTGGCAGAGTTAAGGCCGTAAGGCCTTCTCTTACACTCAACCAAGATTAAAACTTGCTTACACAGTATATAAGTCCATAAAAGTATTCTGATAAGTTCTGATAAAAATGAAAATTAATAATTGTTATCAAAATATTAGTGAAAATCAATTTCCAAAATCTTCAACCCTAGATATTTTGTTCGAACTTGGACTAGTCCAACTGCAAGGGCTCATTCCTATTGTCAACACGTGAGAGACAAAACTTTCTCTTTACAGAGTGTGAGGATGTCGCTAACTGGTACATATTATTTGAGGGTCTTACAACCCAGTCACTTTCCATGCGATTCAGTTTTTCACAGACCGTGTCTCAGTCAAGTGATAAATCATGCCGAAAGTAAAAACAAGTAGGCCTACTTCCGCGAAATTAAAACTGTTTTGGAGTACGGTGACACTGTATTTTCAAGTGACAGTAGTATTCTATACTGTAAAATTTGTGATGTGAAAGTGGCAGCAGAAAAGAGATTCACCATCGACCAACATATAAAAACATAGGCGAAGTTTTGAAGCTTAGGGACCAAAAAAAGAAAAAGTCACATAGTGAGAAATAATTGTGTATGAAGATCAAAATAAAGGTAATTTTAAGTTTTTTTTTTCTTTTTATGTCATTTTTCATTGTTTTTAAGGTCACAAAGACATCTTTTTTTTAGGTTATTTTGTACTTTTAGGTCATTAAAATCTGAGCCCTAATCATTATAATTTAATATGTTATTTATTTATTAATTGTTTTATAATGCTGTCGGGCAAAAACTATGAAACACATTTATAATGTTATACACTTATTACAATTGTCAAAACATTGACTCGTGCAATTACGATTTTTTTATACTAATGGTGGGTACTTGACTGTTCGTCATTCATTTACTGACAGAGTCGTTATCTAGGGTGCGCCATAGGAGGCTAGTCTATGCTACACCCACAATGAGTTGAGGTGATGGAGATTTGTTGGGTTTCCACGGGGGAATCGAAGCTCTTGGCGAAAACCCCCATTAACAGAACCACAGGCTTGCCCAACATAAGTCATAAATTGGTGGTATGTCAGGGATCGAACCCTGATCTAGAGGAATATCTAACCATTGCACCAACATGGTGACTGAGAGAAAAATATGTGAGGGCCATTTCAGAGTGTATACTAAAATGTTAAAATACGGTATGAGAAGAAATTGCCCGAATCTTACACCATTGAAGCTGTTATGTCAATTTTTTTGTTTGTTTAGTCGACTGTTCGAAGACAGGTCTGAACCTCACAAGTGATATCACGAAGACTCTACTTATGAGGCAACTATGCCAGGAGATAATGGGGTAGGGTGGCCAGTTCCTTTCCCCCTCCATTGCATACATCACCGACTAGCTACATATTACACTAGCTAGACTTCAGATGCATACAAACAATTGTTCTTCCTCTGACACATATCAAATGAGATGTACTGCCTGATAATAGATTAATATGAGCCAGAATCTCAATCAGAGGATATGTCAATTAATAATAATAAATTAATTTTTATTCTTAAAATTTAAAAGGCACATTAATGATATTTGGGATTCAGATTTGGAAGATATAATAATTTATTGGAAAGCTTATGTACATACAAATTAGTAAATAAGTGTTCGGTATTCTTCTGAATGAAATACGTCCTGTTTGTTCGAATTTTTTTTGGCGTATTTACACGTATTACACACAATCCAGCAACAATATTAGTGTAATACCAATAATTATGCACAGCTATTGCTTGAGAATAAAATTATTTTTAATTGAAATAGAAGCAGCCATTGACGATAATATTATTCGCAAAATTATAAATAATAATAATAATAATAATAATAATAATAATAATAATAATACTAATAACAGTAATGGTAATAATAATGGTAATAATAATAGTTGTAATAATTGTTGGGAAGCACGTAATATGTACGAGAAAGTGTGTCCTTTACCTTCCTCTTCACACCTCATCACACTCAAAATAGTTGAAATGCGGTATTTACTCCGGAATGTTCTAATTATGGACAATATTAGTTAGCACTAGATATTTAATGCAAATTGCTGTTTATGTTTATTTATATCTTCTATTCGGGGAAGTTAAATCATATTTTTGAGTCTGTATCTTTTATTTAGGTCGAATCTTGTAATTTGATTTTTTTCGTCTTGAATTATCAGTCTTCAGCAAACGATAAAACATTTAAGACACATTAGGCGTTGATTTGAATGAACTCGGATATCTTTACCTCCTTAGAGTTTTAAAAGCTAATGTTGTCAATACATTGAGGAGAGTGTATCAGAATTCTTTAGGATGTCACCACATAGGCCTTACCATGAATCAGCTGTATATTTCTGTCGCAAGAGTGGCGTAGCTTGAGTGTCGTCGTCTGTCTCAGTTGTAAGGCTCTGTGGCTGTGAGGGAACACGTGTCCCCCAGGATCTGCGTGTGTGTGACTCATAGGGATATTCCTGGCTGCCAAACAACTGATGGTTTGTGCTGCTCACAAACTTCTTTACGGCCGTTTACATTATCTGAAGCACAGGCATGCTCCCGCTGAAAGAACTCTTCTGCCTTGCTGTCACTCAATGTATTTTAATTTTACATTTCATCTCTCTTGTCAGCACAAAAAGGAAAAAAAAGAAGAAAGAAAAGCTTGTTTCTGTTTGTTGCATCTTGTTTCCGCTTTCTTAGTTTTGAGTTTTATGTACATTTCAATTGCTTATTCCAGACTTCATTCTCGCATGATTCTTATTCTGAGCGTTATAATTGGCATTTATGTTCATGTACAGTTTCTATGTTATTGTTACTATTAACATCAACACTATTACCACTATTGCCATCACCACTACCATTAATTAACACCATCAGCACTTCTGTTGCTACCATCCTCACCATAATTTTCAATCCTACCACTATAGCAACAGATGCATTATAGGTACCGCCAGTTAATATGTCTCCTAAAAAAGTCAACGGAAGTAGCAGTTCGATAAATGAAATTATCGATACCTATTGTTTGAATAATTGAGAACCAAAGTTTGTTTGCATGTCACCATGGCGGGTATTTAAACACTATAAGGTCCAAGGAAAATATTTGCGTAAAAAACTATAATGAATAAGTTTGGAGAAGGTAGTGATGTTAGTATTATAGAAATATATAAAAAAATGAATTAATTTTATTAAATTGGCTGTATTAGAATACACAATCGATAATATACTATTTCCAGATAAGAATATGAATCAATATTATCAAATAGGCTGGCTGTACCTGTAATGTATCTAAGCCGCAATTTCCCACTACCGCAACCACAATTACTACCATAACCATCAGTAATGTCACCACCACCACCACCACCACCACCACCACCACCACCACCATTGTCGTCACGTTACTTCCATTACAGTTTTCTATCACTACAGTCATTCTTCATCACAACCATCAATAATGTCATTACTACAAGCCTACCATCACCACCATTGTCACTATTGCTACCACCATTACCACCACATCCATCAATAATATCGTTACCATTACCACAAGCCCTCACCACCACCACCACCACCACCACCACCGCGACATTATCACTGTTGCTACCAATACTGTATTACCACTTCAGTCACTTCCCATAACCACAGCTATCATTATCACCACAATCATCAATAATATCATTACCATTACCACAAGCCTACCACTACCGCGCCATTGTCATTATTGCTACCAATATAGTCACTTTTATCACTACAGCCATTCTCCACTACCACAACCATCATTACCACTACAACCATAATTAATATCGTTACCATTACCACAATCCCACCACCACCACCACTACCACTACTCTTACCACCATTATCACTTTTATCACTACAACCATTTCCCATTACCACCCCAGTAGCAGCATGATCACTTTTTTCACTACAACCATTTCCCATTACCACAACCACCATTACTACCACAACCATCAATAATATCGTTATCATTATCGCAATTGCATCACTACTACAACTACTACTGCTACCAGCATGATCACTTTTATCACTACAGCCATTTTCCAGTACCATAACCACAATAATTAATATCGTTATCATTACCATAATCCCATCATCACAACCACTACTGCTACCAGCATTGTCACTTTTTTCACTACAACCATTTCCCATTACCACAACCACCATTACTACCACAACCATCAATAATATCGTTATCATTATCGCAATTCCATCACTACTACAACTACTACTGCTACCAGCATGATCACTTTTATCACTACAGCCATTTTCCAGTACCACAACCACAATAATTAATATCGTTATCATTACCATAATCCCATCACCACAACCACTACTGCTACCAGCATTGTCACTTTTTCACTACAACCATTTCCCATTACCACAACCACCATTACTACCACAACCATCAATAATATCGTTATTATTATCGCAATTGCATCACTACTACAACTACTGATCTAAATGAGGGGTTGGAAAGCAATGGTGGATTGTTAATGTTTAGGTGAGGAGTTTGGACTTTTTCCATTGCTGGTTGTCACAATCAAGCAATTAAGACACAACGTTTCGAAGGGTGGTTCTCCCTTCGTCTTCAGGTGGAAGGAAGTAGGGAAGAGAAAAAACCTATTGTTGGGATCGTTACGTACAGCTATTTATACAGTCATCAGTCATACAGAATAGCTGTACGTAACGATCCCAACAATAGGTTTTTTCTCTTCCCTACTTCCTTCCACCTGAAGACGAAGGGAGAACCACCCTTCGAAACGTTGTCTTAATTTTTTGATTGTGACAACCAGCAATGGAAAAAGTCCAAAGCCCTCACCTAAACATTAACTACAACTACTACTGCTACCAGCATGATCACTTTTATCACTACAGCCATTTTCCAGTACCACAACCACAATTAATATCGTTATCATTACCACAATCCCATAATCACAACCACTACTGCTACCAGCATTGTCACTTTTTTCCCATTACCACAACCACCATTACTACCACAACCATCAATAATATCGTTATCATTATCGCAATTCCATCACTACTACAACTACTACTGCTACCAGCATGATCACTTTTATCACTACAGCCATTTTCCAGTACCACAACCACAATAATTAATATCGTTATCATTACCATAATCCCATCATCACAACCACTACTACTACCAGCATTGTCACTTTTTTCACTACAACCATTTCCCATTACCACAACCACTATTACCACCACCACAACCATCAATAATATCGTTATCATTATCGCAATTCCATCACTACTACAACTACTACTGCTACCAGCATGATCACTTTTTTCACTACAACCATTTCCCATTACCACAACCACCATTACTACCACAACCATCAATAATATCGTTATCATTATCGCAATTCCATTACTACTACAACTACTACTGCTACCAGCATGATCACTTTTATCATTACAGCCATTTTCCAGTACCATAACCACAATAATTAATATCGTTATCATCACCATAATCCCATCATCACAACCACTACTGCTACCAGCATTGTCACTTTTTTCACTACAACCATTTCCCATTACCACAACCACTATTACTACCACAACCATCAATAATATCGTTATCATTATCACAATTCCATCACTACTACAACTACTACTGCTACCAGCATGATCACTTTTATCACTACAGCCATTTTCCAGTACCATAACCACAATAATTAATATCGTTATCATTACCATAATCCCATCATCACAACCACTACTGCTACCAGCATTGTCACTTTTTTCACTACAACCATTTCCCATTACCACAACCACTATTACCACCACCACAACCATCAATAATATCGTTATCATTATCGCAATTCCATCACTACTACAACTACTACTGCTACCAGCATGATCACTTTTTTCACTACAACCATTTCCCATTACCACAACCACCATTACTACCACAACCATCAATAATATCGTTATCATTATCGCAATTGCATCACTACTACAACTACTACTGCTACCAGCATGATCACTTTTATCACTACAGCCATTTTCCAGTACCATAACCACAATAATTAATATCGTTATCATTACCATAATCCCATCATCACAACCACTACTGCTACCAGCATTGTCACTTTTTTCACTACAACCATTTCCAATTACCACAACCACTATTACCACCACCACAACCATCAATAATATCGTTATCATTATCGCAATTCCATCACTACTACAACTACTACTGCTACCAGCATGATCACTTTTTTCACTACAACCATTTCCCATTACCACAACCACCATTACTACCACAACCATCAATAATATCGTTATCATTATCGCAATTGCATCACTACTACAACTACTACTGCTACCAGCATGATCACTTTTATCACTACAGCCATTTTCCAGTACCATAACCACAATAATTAATATCGTTATCATTACCATAATCCCATCATCACAACCACTACTGCTACCAGCATTGTCACTTTTTTCACTACAACCATTTTCCATTACCACAACCACCATTACTACCACAACCATCAATAATATCGTTATCATTATCGCAATTCCATCACTACTACAACTACTACTGCTACCAGCATGATCACTTTTATCACTACAGCCATTTTCCAGTACCACAACCACAATAATTAATATCGTTATCATTACCATAATCCCATCATCACAACCACTACTGCTACCAGCATTGTCACTTTTTTCACTACAGCCATTTCCCATTACCACAACCACCATTACCACCACAACCGTCAATAATATCGTTACCAAGCCACTGGCATAGCTCGGTCGGCTAAGGCGCTTGCTGCCGATCCGGAGTTTGGCTCGGACGTGGTTTCGATTCCCGCTTGGGCTTATTACCTGTTCGAGGTTTTCCCGAGAATATCCCAAACTCTAAGGCGAATGCCAAGTAATTTATGTCGAATTCTCGGCCTCATCTCCTCAAATACCGTCTTGCTATCAGCAATTCCATCGACGCTAATAACCTAGTAATTGATACAGCGTCGTTAAATAACCAAGTAAAAAATATATATCGTTACCATTACCACAGTCCCACCACCATTATCACTACTACTAACATTACCACTTCTGCCGCTGTAGCCATTGCCCACTACCTCAATTACGGTACCATTACCACCACAACCATCGATAATATCGCTACCATTACCACAATCCCAACGCCATCACCGCCATTATCACTGCTGCTACTAACATTACTACTTCTACCATTACAACCATTCCTCGCTACCACAACCATCATTACTACCATGTCCACCAATAATATCATTAGCAATACCAGAACACCACAATTTCCATCACTTCTAACTCCATCACTATTACCACTATAACCGTTAATAACATAATCACCATTATTACCACCACTACCGGTACCAAAATTATCATCATAACTGCCATTGCTGTCATTATAATCATTACTACCACTATCACCACAACTGCCATCACTTCCAACCTCAGTACCATTGCCATTTCTGCCACTACAGACATAAATTTTAATATTCACGTTTTAATATTTTATCTTAAATAATTTTATGTTTACATCACAATTAAAATATCACATATATAAGGGGGGTTTTTATATTGAAAACTACAAGTATCTGATGAAGCCACAAAGAGAGACGAAAACGTTCATACAAAAAATATGCAAACTATGTAATACATAAAGAATTTTACTTTATGATATTATAATTGATAAGTCATTGACGGACAACACAACGTTTATTTGAATATTTTCGAAGATCCCATTCTTTTAATTGAATTTGGCATTTGTAGAATTTGTTGAGTATGCAAACAATACACATCCCGTAAAACAAGTTTGTCACAAATTGAATTGTATAACTTCAATATTTGACACTTATAATTGAGAATAAAATTGTTAGTAATTTCTCTAAAATGAGTAAATTAATTTCTCTGAGTCAATACAGCAAATGTTCAATTAATTGAATGTTCAAAATATTTCTCATTTACGATGTGACAATGATAAAGACGCATCACAAATTCATTACTGCTGGTGGTATTTCTCCAATCATCATTAAAATCACAATTTTCTCATTTTCACTTAAGGACATCTTTATTTTCTGCTAATTTAAAAAAATAAACTACTTCCATAACATCAGGAAATCCAACTATTTATTTGGTTACCATAGCAGTGTTTAGTATGAAAACAGTTGATAATTCGTGTAGCGATACAGAAAGAAAAGCATGTCTTTCAGATGATGCGAATAAAAATATAGGGTGTAATTTAAAAGTTTCCGATGACATCACAACTCTTATAACAATGACCATAAAATGTTTCCTTAGTGTTGAAAAGTTTCCTTCAAAATATAAGATTTGATGTGTCCGAGCGTTTTTCGAAAAAAATATACAATATGCGTAACTTATGAAACACACTGTATATTACAATACAAACTTAATACCAAGTAACATGCAAAACAATCTGTTTTTAAGTTATATATTAGAAACTAATCGCTCTGCAAAATGCATCTGGGGTTGATCTTGGCTACAAAACCCATTCAGGAGTGCTCAGCTTGACTTCCCAAACACCCAACACGTTTGCTAGTTTCTAGTACAGGCAATATACGCCATCTTTTCAGTCCCAGGTGTGTGTGGCACTGTCCTATTCAGTCTCCTGCTTCTATAATATGTTATATTTTTATTTTCTTTTGAAACAATGTTCAACAACTAATTTCTCCAAATTCTCATTAGAGTTGGGGATTGGAAATTCTAGTGTAACAAAGGAAAAGGGTTTAATGGAAAGTCGAAAGACACTACTGTAGTTGTCAGGTAAGATGCCAGGAAACCATAATAGCTTTTATTTATTTATTTATTTTTCTCAATAGACAAATAACATGGAAAAATCAGATTTTACGAAGCACTATTCATACTAAGGCATTATTATGCAAGTTAACATAATACAGTATGTAATAATGCCAGAAAAAAAGGACATGTAGTTTATTGTTGTTTAGTCAACTGTCCAAAGACAAACCTCGCAAATGATCAACAAGGCGCCACTTATGAGGCAAATAGGTAGGAGATAATGGGGTAGGATGGCCAGGTCTTTTCCCCTTCCAGTGTATACATTACCGACTAGCTACATCAGGGGTTCTCAACCTTTTTAAGTTTGTGAGCACCGCCCACTTGTAATACTAAGTGAGCGAGTACAATGAAATCGAATAGGTTAATTATTAATACACAATTTAAATAAATAATAAATAAAGAAAGAAAAAAAGAAACAAACAAACAAACAAACAAACACATTTTTAAAACACTCACCAGGGTAATGAGATCCTTAAACTTGAATGTTACTCAGAATTTGAGTGATGTCCAAGGAGAAGTCGCTTATAGTTACATATAAACAAACAGTCCTGTAGATGTTATCAGTTAACGTGATTCTTTGTTCTTGAGATAAGTTATTTCATAAGTGGAAAAGTTTTTCACATGATAGGTCGTCCCGAACATAGATATTTGAAACACTTCGCGGTATTTGGAACTTAATATATCTTCTGCACCCCAGAAGATATGAATTTCTCTTTTTAAAACAAATACAGTAGACTATTTTCAGCGCTAAGGAGAACTGGAGATCTATCAATTCAAGTTTTACACGAGCAGCCATATAATTCTCTTGAACAATCTTCATTTTTCTGATAAAGTTCACACTAAATTGAAAGGGTTATACACCATGAAATACGAGAAGGCCTATCAGGTCGCCAAAATTTTATAATGGATGAATAGGAACACTATTTGTTCCAGCTCGTACAACAAAGTTTGAATTGAAAAAGGACCTTAGGAGCGTTAATGCTCGCGAGCACATTTTTACTCGCATGACGAGAGCACCAAATGTCACTTAAAGAGCACTATGGTGCTCGCAGGTTGAGAACGCCTGTCCTGAACTGTCAGCATAAAAATTTAATGTTTGCTTTGTATATAATTGATAAAGATTCCTTTTTTAATGCTTATTTCTTGTTGGAAGTGCCACGCCCTCACATTGATTTGCTGGTTGCCTTGAGTGTGTATGTGACACAAGTTAATTATAGGTCCCATTGCTGCAGTCTCTCCCTCCCTTAACCTGATGACTCACTGTACAACCAGTGGAAATAACCACAGCTGGGCTTCAAATGTACTGCAAAGGAGAATAAAAAAGTACATACGAAGGAAAAATAACCAACTCACATTCGTTTCATGTAGACATAAGCCTTCGTAAGAAGGCGCAATGCTGCTTCCAAGAAACTGCAGATAGTAAAACTCTTTTTGATTTGTTTATGGGAGAAGTTTCTGCTTTAACGTGTGTCATATTCTGGGCATTTCCGTCTCTGAATATGATTCCTGTGCAAGTACACGTCTGACGTTTCCATAATGCTTCTGTTAAGAGGTTAGTGTAGCTTGTAGCACCTGAGCCGAAGTTTACAGTAATTTAGTTCCTTGTTTTCAAGTGTGACTGATTGACATTTATGTGACTATGCGAAATAAGTGTATTATGTATGAACATTTGGCATCATACCACATTGGGTTTTTCTCTTGGCACGCTGGTCTGTGTTGTGGAGCTTGTCATATGATTTGTGTCACTGTTTAGAGTCCATTGGGTCTAAAGATATAAAGTACTGAAAGGATAGAGTTCAGAAGCAGCAGACCAGTGCATTTCTTTTGATGTATTTAGAATTAAAATACATTGACATAATATTTAGCTGTAACTTGTAAGTAAATGACATGAATGAATGGCTTGTAACATTTGCTTCATTTTTAGAGGGACGAACATCATTAATAATAATAATTAATAATCCTCGCTGCCTCCATTTAGGTAACACATTAATCCTAGAGGCATGCTTTTATTGTAATTTGTGTGTGATGTAGTTTTAATAAAGAGAAAGTATTGTGTTGCTGAAAAAATTTCTATATATTCACGAAAATACATGCTTTTGACATATTTAATATGCCAAAAAAGTGGTTTTAGCTGGTGTCAGTCTTTCTTTCTCTCTACTACTACTACTGCTACTGTTACTATATACAGTAAAACCCCGATTATCCATAACCCTATTAACCGATTGGTGGATTATCCGACTGTCTTTCTCACTCGCAGAAAAAAATATGAAGTACTTTACATTATATTAGTACGAGTGTTTTTTTATAAATATTTACCTTACTCATCATGGCCATACTGTCTAACTTCTATCCAAAGTATCTTCTACAAGCGTCAAAAGAAAACATGTACTACGGAAAAAAGTGCAAGAAATTGAGTGGTTTGGGAAAAGAGAAAATGTGGTTCATTTCACATCACAATACGAGATATGAATTACAACTGTACACGATTTAGGCTAATGGAAAATAAAATATAAACTGTATAAAATTTGTAAATCTACAACATGAGACCTCTACTATTCCTAACTTTCCACAGACAGTCGTCATAAGGAGTTTCCTTAGCCATTGAAAACCAGAATTTAGTACAAAAAATGTTTTAATAGCTGACTTATCGGAAAATCAAACATGAATTGTAAAAAAAAAAAAAAAAAAAAAAAAAAACAGACTTAAATTATTGAACTTCTGATCCACTACCTAGCGTATTAAAAGAAAAGACCATGGAGGAAATTAGGAAAATATTATGTAGTTAGTTTATGAAAACTTTTTATGGTACGGATTATCCGATTTTTTCGATTAACCGTTCAGTCTACCCCCTTTGTTACTACGGATAATAGAGGTTCTACTGTACAGTGACTTATCTTAAACCATTCCATGGATTTCTTTCATATTCAATATCCGAGTTACTTCATTGGAGAATAATATACATGGAACATACTCAATCATTTTGACTACAAAGTGTATCGGTTTTCATTTGAATGAATATTACAAATGACTGTTTACTTCAAATTAGCTTTTTTCTGATTTTA
Source organism: Periplaneta americana (assembly GCF_040183065.1). Classification (NCBI taxonomy): domain Eukaryota; kingdom Metazoa; phylum Arthropoda; class Insecta; order Blattodea; family Blattidae; genus Periplaneta; species Periplaneta americana. The sequence continues at coordinate 102,943,332 of NC_091129.1, forward strand.
TTTCTTGCATAAAGTCATGTGACAAAATGATACCGGTATAGGCAGTACTGTACGTCTCTAAAATAGTTTTTTTTTTAAATTATTTACATACAGTTGAACCTCGATACAACAATTTTATGAAAATTAGAAAAATTGTGTTGTTATATCGGGCTTATTGTTGCATTGAGGGGTTATGCAATTTTGCCAGAATTTAAGTTCTGAAGTGAAATATAGTAGAAATAAGTATGAAACAACATTACGTACTATGAAATAAATTTACACACAGTTCTATTAGCTAACCTATTTGATTTTTCTGCTCTGGCTACTACTTTAATGAAAATAATCCTATGTCTGTCTTTAAAACGTTGTAACTAACTGTTGCTTGCTTTGAAGCTCGAATCATCAAGTACACTGGCAAAATTAAATGCTTTGACACACAATAGAGCCTGTTACAGGATTGTTAAGTGCCCTCATTTCATTAAACCGCTTCAAGTTATTCAACGTCTTCTGCTGCCGCAGTTTTTAAACGCTTACGTTCAGGATTAATTTTACCACCAGCGACATTGTCCTTCCTTGCGTTTCTTCATGAATGTTACGAGTGTTGAATGCGCAAATCCATACTTTGCTTCTCTTTGCTTCAATCCTCTATCTAAATCACTAAATGCAGCTAATTTAGTCTCCAAACTGTTTTGTTTTGTGTTACATCTGCTATCATTAACACTCGAATGTGAAAGGCGCCAGTGACGGGAACCATGAGGGGAAAATCCTGTTAAGTATCACGTGCTCTTGAAGCAGGTAGAGTTTAATTGTAACACACCTTGCACAGAATGCCAAGATCGGTCAACAAAAGTATGAAAGGGGAATAGACGAAATAATGGGAAAACAGCTGTAAGAGGCGAATCCAAGTGAAAAATGAAATACAATGTGTCTAGAGGTAGAGTGGACCGCGACGGCCTTGGGCTGGGCGAGAATTGTCGCACCTACTGTCAGATTTACATGTAAACAGCCGGCAAGTCCGCTATATGTCTAGACACTTTGTAGTATTGAACGTGAAAACCAAGTAAATTAAAAAAAAAATGTTTCTATCGTTCCATCAGGGTTTCCCCAAAATGTGACTGTCGTAATGATGAATAAAACATATCTAAAATATAGGAAATACTTTGAGACTAATAGAATTTATCATTGCAATAGAGTTTATCATTATATCAGTTTTCTTTGTACGAAGGTTTGACTGTATTTATGCTAAATCTGACCCCGTATACCGTTTTGCCAATTGACACAGAATAGTTCAAAATTAATTTTACAAATAACATTGAAAGAAAAAATTCAAAATGTTTGATATAAACGGAAAATAACTTGCTTTATTTACTCTTTATTACCATATAAATGATTTCAAAATATCATGACAAAGTATATGGAGATTTTTATGATTTTTTTAGTGCCACTTGCTTCCAAAAAAGGCTAGTCACTTCATTATTATGAATTTTGTAAGAGTTTTGAAAATGAGGAATGGTAGGTTCATAAATTTTCTCCTTTTCGGAGTCCACCTCAGCTAGCTGGTGTGATGAAACCTCAAACTTCACAGTAGGATCTATAATTTTTGCTGTTTTTTTTTTCCTCGTATTGATCGCAATAAGTTAATATTTGTTCTGCTGTTACTGCCATTGTCGGCCACACAATGGACCTCCTCGTGCACCTCTAGGTCTATGGTTCGAAGGGTATTAGTAATCATTCTTATAGTATTGTGCTGTTTGATTCTCAGTAACTCTCCCTGGGTGCAGCTCCCAAGCACATGAGGCAGAGTTTCTATCTCACTGCAGTGCCTACAGTGGGTTGTGCTTATGGAGTAGCCAGGAAGCGAACACACTGGTGCCACCATTGCCTTCATCTTCAGCATGTCACACCACTCAGAATTTGATAAGTTGTTTTTCTTCAGGATCCACTGGTTGTTTCGAAAAATTATTTTTAAGACAAAACTTTTAAGGCTTAAGATATACGTGCGAAATAAAATCACGTACAAACTTAAAGATGTCTAAATGAATTACTTTGTAAAATTAACCTAATCTTCTGCATTGCCGAAATAGGGAAAAAAAATATTTTATGCTTTTTTATGTTACATAAATGAATGTACCTAATTATTGTATTCCTACAATTGCTTCAACCAACCAGTCTCTTACAAAGAGCCGAGAAATACAGTCGAACTTCGATGTACCTAAGTGCTTCTGGAAACTCATAATGTTTCGAGTTACCGAAAATTCGAGATATAGAAAATGTGAAAAAAACTTCATTACCATAAATTATATTATTTATTGTTGATGAAAATAAAATTATTCAACAAAGAGAATTCGAGGTTGGCCATATTGTCTTTCTTTGTTTTTCAAGACGACGATTTTAGCAATTCATAACAAAGTTTGAGAAGAATAATGTTACAGACATGCCATTATGTTCTCGCAGTGGTGCTCATTGCATTATACCATTGCGGTACAGATATTTGCCTTTAGTGATTGACAGGGGTAGGAGTAGTACTAATGGGCTGATTCCTGGAGGAGGAAATTTTCAAAGGAAGGAAGATACTGATATACAATGCTTGTGACAATGGTATTTCATCACATTCATTCAGTTTTATTTACACATTTGTACAGATACAGAATTAAAATTTGGAGCGAGTCTGCATGGGAGTCCACCTGTAAGTAGGCAAGAATTTCGCACGACTGTCTACAAGTAGCATATATAGGCCTACAGGAGCTCTTGTTTACTGCACATGCGTAGTGTGTTGTTAGCGAAACTTATACAATAAGGGAGCCTCAGATTTTATTTCCGTATCTGTACATTACTTTCATTTTCACCTTAAAATTGAGTTAAAGAATATGTATTTCCTACTGGGAAGAGATAACGAAAAAATAGAGTAATAGAACTTCGAGATATGGAAAAAGTATTGCATGTAAATTATATATAATTCCGCTGGAAAATTATAATTACTTCGAGTTATTGAAAAATCGAGTTATATAAGTTCGAGTTAAGGAAGTTCGACTGTACAGTATATATTATATGATTAGTTGCAGAAAATGGGACCTAAAGTCGGATTTTTCTTTTTTTTTTGTTGTTTTTTTTGTGATTTCAAAAAGAGAATGAAATACTGAGAATTAAAAAAAAAACCATGGTTCTAGGTGCTATAGTTTTTAACATATTACAGTACTTATTGAATGTTGATATTACATTATGATTTCGAGAAAAATGCAATTAAAGTTTTCACTTGTTTTCTTAGTAACTATATGAAAGATTTAGGTATTTAAGAAGCACTGTGTAAAACTACGTCATAGTTTAGTAGCCTATGTAAAAAAAAAAGCCTACAGGTAGCGCAAGATGTCAAAACATAGAAGTGCAGTTTTTACACCGCAAATTCGTTATTTTGTTCTGTAAAATTTCCTTTCACGAATTCAGGTAACTTTTCGCGCAACGGGTCACATATTGCTTCTTAAAGGAAACATTTTGTATCACTAATCAGTTAATTATTAATTAATTCCGTAACTTGATTCATTTACGAACTCGCATATTTCATTGATGTATTTCTTAAAATATGATTCAGATAGTGCAGTGTTCAGATTCATTACGAAAGTCAGGTTTTTTTTAGGTGTATTAAGTTTGTCTCACCGGCACTTTATAGTTGTGATGCACGCAAGTTGCGGTGAGTTGGAAATGTGAGAATTGCTGAGGGTTGCATTCTTCAGTATTATTGTGTACTACATCCACGAATGAAAATGCGACTTGCAAAAATAAAAAGCGAAATTCCCACTCTATCAGGGATACACCAGCACGTAGAATATGTCACCTAGTTTTTGGAATGAATCTACAGTTGTGTTGGTTTGAATGTTTTATTTTGTTTCGGTTTACAAATTGAGAGTATTTGTCTGTGATAAGAGAAGTATTTAAGGGCATGCAATATATTTTCTCTTCATTTAAAACGATAACAAACTTTTCACTGTAGTTCACTCTTAAGTTTATCATATGTGCATATTATCACTTTAATATTGCAGAACTCGCGATTACAAACCGAATGAGTGGTCGCATACTGTATGTCTGTGGCTGCTGTCGATGCCAAGATATTACTGAGAGAGGCCGTGTGACATGACTAATTTTATACACAATTTCGGCGTTATCCTGCCCATAGCGAGGAGAGGTGGCGTCATTGGGCATGACCATATAAGTTACATTTTTACATGGTCTAACTACTAACATTAACATTCGACTGTGGTTCATAGTCTTGTAACAGTATGAAATTCTGTCATTTTTTGTTTAACTGCGGATTCTGAAATGGATGTCTATATTCGGTACTGGTAAGGACGTAGTCAACTTAAAAAGAAAAGTGATCTGAAAGCATGGGTTCCTGAACAATTGTACAAAGTAGTAAATTAAAATACCGGTAGTGGTTATTTTAATTGCTGTGCAATACACATACTGAAAGAAAGAAAGGAAAGAAAGAAAGAAAGAAAGACGTATGATTTGTAATTTGACACCCTTTTTTCTGTTAAAACACGAAATTTCAAGAAAGAACTAAAGCATAACAATGAGACAAAGGTTTTTGTAATTTAAATTTATTAAATCTATGTGTATGAATTAATCAACCTATATTATATTTGTATTCTATAATTTTGAAATATATATTAGTCCTACTTTTCACGTGCGATATTATTCTTCTATAATGTTAATATTATATTATATAATTCCATTGCCACTGTAATTATATTTTAGTTCCTATTTTATTTTACTTATTTATTTATATTATTATTTTTTATTTTAATATTATATCTGAACTGCGACCGAGCACGAGTGCTGCTCATTCGGTCTCAAATTTTGTTAATACTACTGTATCTTCTTTTTATATTGCTTGTATTATTTTATTTGTATTTCTCTTTGTTTGTTTTGTAATTATATTTCTTTATTCTGTATATTTGAAATAAATAAATAAATAAATTTATATTTGTCTAATGGCAAGTACTTGACTGTTCGTCATTCACTCTTATGAAGCTAGTTATGTAGACAAATTTACTGATATTATCGTTGCCCAGTATGTGCAATAGAATGCTGGTCTATGCTACAAGGGAACCGGAGAGGTTTTCTTGGCTTGTTCAACACAAGTCGTAAACTGAGGGTTAGCTGGGGATTGAACCTGAGTCCACAGGATTTTGAGTGCATTGCTCTAGCCACTGGACTGCTATGGCTGCCTGTAAAATATGTTGTTGTTTTCTAATGTCAGGCGTTTGACAGTAGAGTTATTTGACCTCTTGCACTCCAATATTTTTCAAAGATATTGTCATGATCAGCCACTGAAACACAGATTTTGAGATGTTCCGAATCAATTTCTTGGTTTGAGTTGCACAATGGGCAGTTAAGGGACTGATATAATGTAAAATATTAAATATATGTTAAATTTGAAAATATTTTCAGATAAAAGTTATATGTTTCAATAACATCTACACAGTTCACTTAATGTAGACATTCTCAGAGTGAACTGTTCAGTAATTACTGCATGAAGTGCATGGTTAGAAAGTCAGTGGACTACTTACTAACAAATGATGAAATGGAATGTTCTTCATTGCCAGTACATTCATCTGTTGCACTTGTATTGTAAACACCTGCAATAAATTAAATCTTCAGAAAGAAATTTGCTGCTATTCTTCGAGTGTATAATTAACATTTCTGCTTTATACTTATACACAAAGGTATAGGAAAAGTGGAAAATGGTGTTTTGTCGAGACATTTAACATTGCATGGCATCTTTTCATTACTGCTGGTATTGTTTGCTTGAAATTGGCCCACTGACAAAGAGCAAGGTACACGTTGCACCATTTGGAAGATTTATAGTTGTAGTTAGGTTTTAACTGAAGCAAGAAATTTAAATGTAGCTGCAGGTGTGCCAAAAAAAAGTTGAGGATATTACATTGCCAACTTATTCAAGGGTACATCCTTTGTGTAATTAGAAGAAAGGGTATTGTCCCCTCTTTGTCGTATTCTTACTTAATGTTTTGAACATATTTCTTTCGAAAAGTGATGTGTGTAGTGTAAACATGGGCCCTATAGATTTCAGAGCTGTTTCTCAGTCATGAGAAGTTAGGAATTTGATGTGTTTTACTTTCTCGTTACTCAGAGTATAGTTCAATATTTTTACATTAAAACACACACGAAGGTTTCAGAGCCATAGTGGGCCAAGCGCCTTTTATTAAAAACGTAGAAAGTAAGGGTTAAAGTTAAGTGAATACCATAGTTTAATGAAGACTGACATATCATTTAGTTTTAATGTGTATACTGTATATTACTTGCTATATGTTTCCATTGAATTATGGTAATAACTTCATTTTAACCCTTGTTTTCAACGGTTTTAGTAAAGGGCGCTTGGCCCACTATGGTTCTGAACCCTTCATATCCAGCAACCCTAACACTTTTTTTTGCCATACCTTGTACCAATCTGTTTACACATCTGGATGGATTTTGTTCATATTCATTTAGAATTTAGCATTTAGCCTATGACATCCCTTGAGGGTTAAGGCCTCCTGCACGTAGGCAGGGTAGCTCTGATTCACTCTTTAGGTGAGCTAGCCTAGAGAGTGTTCGATCTTGTTCTCTTGTTCATCGTCTCTCGTGTTCGGTATGAAGCACTTTCACTGGTTTACGATCACTGTTCACTGATTTTGCCGCGCACTTTGCATCATTTCACTATTCACATATTCATTCGCGTTGCTGCTGGCACTTCAGAATACATTTCACTTTCCACCGATTGATGTTTCCTTCGACAGTTTTTTCCATGTTGATTTGCTTCTTGCGCGCCTCGTCTACTGCTTCCCCGCTCTCTGTGTGAATGTATCCGCCCATCTGGTTTTCTGTCTTCCTGCACTCCGCTTCCCTATCCTGGGGTCCCACATGGTCACTCTGTATGTCCACTGGATGTCACGCATCCAGCTACGTGGCCTCCCCAATTCCATTTAAGTTCGTCTGCAACCTGTACTGCGTCTTTCATGCACGTGTTCTTCCTGAGGTCCACATTGCGGATTCGGTCTTTTAGCGTCACTTGCATTATTTTTCGCTCCATTTTCCTCTGACAGACTTTTACCATCTGTCTCAGCTTCTCGTTCAAAGACCATGTTTGACAGCCATAAAGCAGCACAGGAAGAACACATATTCATTACCTATGACTAAATTGATCTGGAAAGTAGGTGCATGAAATGCAGTAATTTTTACTCCACAAATAATATTACAGTGTGATTATCAGGAGAATTGCTCCGATAGTTCTCTATAATATTACTAACAAGCAGAAGCTAGTGTCACATGCAACTTCTGTAGGTTTATAGTGCTCTGTCCAATCCTCCCGTATTTCCTGGGATCTCCCGTATTGAGCTTAATTTTTAGCATTCTCCTAGTTCCTGTATTTTTCTTCTCCTCGAGCATTTTTCTCTCTTATTTTTGCATAATGTTGGTTGGTTGGTTTTCTTTGGGAAGCATCGCCAGGTTTATTGCTCATTTTTCACTACCCAGAGGACACAAATGACTTCAATAATGTCATGGATGTGAGGAACTTGCATAATGTATAAATCTTTATTTCAGACATTAAGTTTTGCCATGACTGCAGATGACTTATATGATGAATTTTGTTTCAGAGATGCATTAAAATGTGTACTCTCTGTAGAAGATAATGCTTGTCAGTACTCACCAGTTTAAAATCAAAGTATGTTAACGTTACAAGTTTGGAAAAACTGGAGAGTTTTGTTCTAAGCATACCAGCTAGTAATTACCAATAATAATAATAATAATAATAATAATAATAATAATAATAATAATAATAATAATAATGTGTTAAACATTAATACACCCATTTTACTAGGTTAAGAAGTGCTTATAACACCAATTTAAGATTATGTGCAGCACACGTTTTCCGTTATTAAATGTTAAGACGCGCTTATAATACAAATGTAAGATTATGTACAGCACACGTTTTCCGTTATTAAATGTTATGAAGCGCTTATAATACAAATTTAGGATTGTGTGCAGCATACGCTTTCCGTTACTAAATGTTACGGAGCGCTTATAATACAAAATTAAGATTATGCACAGCACAGTTTTCCGTTATTAAATATTAAGGAGTGCTTATAATACTAATTTAAGATTATGTGCAGCACACGTTTTCCGTTATTAAATATTAAGCGCTTATACTACAAAATTAAGATTATGTGCAGCGCACGCTTTCCGTTATTAAATGTTAAGAAGCGCTTATACTACAAAATTAAGATTATGTGCAGCGCACGCTTTCCGTTATTAAATGTTAAGAAGCGCTTATACTACAAAATTAAGATTATGTGCAGCGCACGCTTTCCGTTATTAAATGTTAAGAAGCGCTTATAATACAAAATTAAGATTATGTGCAGCACACGCTTTCCGTTATTAAATGTTAAGAAGCGCTTATAATACAAAATTAAGATTATATGCAGCGCACGTTTTCCGCTATTAAATGTTAAGAAGCGCTTATAATACAAAATTAAGATTATGTACAGCACACTTTTTCCGTTATTAACTTCACATTATAATCAAACAAGAACCTAAGTTACATACCTAATGCCTTTGTTGTTTTGCTGACAATTACATTTTGTGTACTTTTTAAAATAAGGGCAGACAATGTTGTGTACGTGTTTTAACAGTGTAAAATCTTAGCCTTAACAGTACCACCCCTACTTGTCTGTTAAATTTATCAGCGGGGATGTTTGGCAAGAAAGCGGAAGGCTATTCCACCAATTTAGCTGTTATCTATCCCGTTATTCGTAAATTAAATATATGGTAATTTTAGAGGTGTAACACAATTTTAGCACATGAAATCGCTCTAGTTCTCAATGAAATTATGTTCTATGAATTAAGGGAAACTAATTAATTCCCAGTTCTCAAGAAAAATACTTACAAATAGTTGATGGAACAGCCCCCATATGTTAAATGCTATTTTCTTAACTTGGAATCCCCTATAGTATCGAAAAAATAAACATGGGAAACCGAAATTCTTTATTCATCCCTTCTACTCGTATAATGAAAAACGTTATGATTCTTCATACGACAAGGCAGATGATTTGAATTTGTTCTGTTGAAGATAGTGCAGTCTAAAATATAAGTAGGCTACATTAATTTTTTTTACGTGGTTAAATTAATTTTGATACGAATATTTTACGCGCGAAGTTTAACACCATGATTGAGATTAAGGTCAGGCTAAAGGCATTAGAACTGACATATAGCAGTATAAAGAAATACTACAAAATTTGTCCATAATTACTGAAATTGTGTAGCTAGGCCTATTTAGTATTAAACATTGATTTGATTGGATTTGTTTAGTACAAAAATGTTTGATGTTAAGTATGACCAAGAGCCTATTTCACCATTAAACTCTTTAACTTTCACTTTACAGTTTCCACTTTTCATTGCAGATTTGTTCCACTGTCACTTTTCGAAACTGGTTCGTAAAGTGTAAAGGGAAAATAGAGAAAACTTTTCAAATATATTATTACTTTTGTTCCACCATTAGAATACTTACTTACTTATGACTTTTAAGGAACTCGGAGGTTCATTGCCGCCCTCACATAAGGCCGCCATCGGTCCCTATCCTGAGCAAGATTAATCCAGACTCTACCATCATATCCCACCTCCCTCAAATCCATTTTAATATTATCCTCCCATCTACGTTTCGGCCATATGTGCTACATGCCCTGCCCATCTCGAACGTCTGGATTTAATATTCTTAATTATGTTAGGTGAAGAATACAATGAGTGCAGTTCTGCGTTGTGTAACTTTGTCCATTCTCCTGTAACTTCATCCCGCTTAGCCCCAAATATTTTCCTATGAATCTTATTCTAAGACACCCTTAACCTCTGTTCCTCTCTCAAAGTGCGAGGCCAAGTTTCACAACCATACAGAAGAACCGGTAATATAATTGTTTTATAAATTCTAGCTTTCAGCTTTTTGAGAGGAAACTGGATGATAAAAGCTTCTCAACCGAATAATAACATCCATTTTCCATATTTATTCTGCGTTTAATTTTCTCCCGAGTATCATTTATATTTGTTACTGTTGCTCGAAGATATTTGAATTTTTCCACCTCTACAAAGGATAAATTTCCAATTTTTATATTTCCATTTCGTACAATATTTTGGACACGAGACATGATCATATACTTTGTCTTTTCGGGATTTACTGCCAAACCTATCTCTTTACTTGCTTGAAGTAAAATTCCCGTGTTTTCCCTAATAGTTTGTGGATTTTCTCCTAACAAAGTCACGTCATCCACATAACCAAGGAACTGATGTAACCCGTTCAATTCCAAACCCTCTCTGTTATTCTGGACTTTTCTAATGGCATATTCTAGAGCGAAGTTAAAAAGTAAAGGTGATAGTGCATCTCCTTGCTTTAGCCCGCAGTGAATTGGAAAAGCATCTGATAGAAACTGGCCTTTACGGACTCCGCTATACGTTTCACTGAGACACATTTTGATTAATCGAACTAGTTTCTTGGGAACACCAAATTCAATAAGAATATTATATAAAACTTTTCTCATAACCGAGTCATATGCCTTTTTGAAATCTATGATAACTGATGTACTGCAACCTTATACTCCCATTTTTTTCTCCAATATCTGTCGAATACAAAAAATCTGATCAATAGTCGATCTATTACGCCTAAAACCGCACTGATGATCCCCAATAATTTCTACGTACGGAGTTAATCTTCTCAAAAGAATATTGGACAAAATTTTGTATGATGTCAACACAAGTGATATTCCTCGAAAGTTAGTATAGTTAGTCTTTTCCCTCTTCTTAAGTATAGGTACAATTATTATGAACTCCTTCCATTGTTCTAGTACAATTTCCTTTTCCAAAATAGCAAGTACAAGCTTATAAATTTCGCTAGATAATGCACTTCCATCCTCTTTTATTAATTATGCTGGAATTTGATCGATACCTGGAGACTTGTAATTTTTCAGCTTTTCTATCACAATTTCGACTTCAGAACGTGTGGGTTCGGGCATAAACGGCTCAGCAGTTTGTATTTGAATTTCGTCCCGATCATTTATATTTCTATTTGGCCTATGTACATTTAGCAATTGCTCAAAATAGTTTTTTCATCTGTTTAGGATTGAATGAGGATCTGCAAGCAAGTCACCGTTCTCATCCTTGATCACATTTAGGCCCACCCTTGCCTGATAACTATTCTTAAATACCTTTGTGCCCTTACCCATAATACAGCAAGTAATCTCCTATTTGTGATAAGCCATTCCCATCTAACCTAACCTCCAGTACTCCCACAAAGTCTATTCTACATCTAGTTAATTCTTTTGCTACTAATGTTACCCCTCCTATTCTATATAGACTTGTAATATTCCAAGTACCAAATCTCATAACCTTATTTCTTTGCTGTGGTCGTGCCAGAGAATCATTTCCATTCCGAGGCTTATTTTGAGGTCATAGTTGTTAGCCCTTCACCCAACCCCCAAGCTGGAGGACCACCCCTTATCGGCTGTCTGCGACTGCTTATTCATTGTATTCGCAGCTACCCTCCATATCTGGATGCCGTCTCCTCTATAATAATACTAATAATATTTTGAAACGTGCAAAAGTCATATGATGAAAAGTAAATGGGATTTTTGCAAAGAACCAATCTATTTGCCGTTAAGTTTAAATTTATTATATTCAGTATATTTTTGGTTTGGATTCAAAATAATTTAGAGAAGAAATAAGAGAAGAACAGAACATTGACTATTAAGTGAGATTCAATGACGAATAACCCATAGAAAGAATTATAAAAAACAGGATAAATTTCCATAACCTAAGTTTGTATCAATTCTGTGAGTGTTTTTGAATTACGCCAACTCAAGCAGATTATTTTTTGAAAGAATTCGGCGTATTTTAGAACCAGAAACAAAAAGTTTATCTCTTTTATCTAAAGAACAATAAATTACTCATTGTATTCAGTGCTCAACAACATGGAGTTGCAATGACTACCGATATACAAAGATTTTTCAGAATGAAATCAAAAGTGTAAAGCAGTCTCTAATAGAATAGAAAGAAATGTTGCGAAGTTCCATAGTTTGATGGTGGAATAGGCTTCAGATTATTCTCGATATTTAGTAGTTCTCGCGCAGTTTTACCCTCGTCGATTTTTCGCCTCCGAATTTGAGAAAAAAGAAAGGGAAATTACGCGAGTAAATTTATTATTTTATAATTTCCTTTTCCATATGTCGTCGTTGTTCCTGCAATAACTCCTATGTGACATATTTATCGATTTTCAGATTTTTGCTCTATTAAATAACTTAAATAGTGATAGAGCAAATAATAAAATCTCCTATATTTAATTATATTTCTTTCTTTCGAAAATGTAAGAATTCACAATCCCCTATGTACGGCTGCCATAGGATGAATAAATGTGTTTTTTCCTCCTACTGAAAAATTGTATATTTTGCACATTGGAGTTATTGCAGGGACAATGACGATATATATTTGTACAGATGAGACTGTGTTCGTTTAGAAACTGATTTGCATCATTCAAGTTCAGTTCATTTGTAATATTCACATGTTTGGAAGAATCTTGCTACATTTTTATGAGTGGCAACTGTGGGCGTCAGTAATAGAAACTGTGTTTTCATATTGGCACATTTTGCGGATATGCTCGTGTGCTCATATAAGGAGTGTCCACCACACTGCTGAGTTCTGGAAGGGAATGGAAAGTGGTAATTCATGGACTAGGTTTGCAGAGAGAGAGGACTTCCTTGCTTTGCCTTGCCTTGTTGTATGGGGCCATTTTTAGCGTGTGCTGTTGTTATGACTCACCATCCTTGATATAGCAGCTTGGGGGTTTGTGTTGGCCAGTTCACTGCCTTCCTTCCGTGTGCCGCACGCGTGTGTATCTTGCCCTCGCTGTAGTAGTGGTGGTAGTACTGGTGCTTTGACCTTTGACCTCACACATCATTATGTGTGATAGTTGCAATGTTGTTCAGTGCAGTTGGCTTCTCGTCAGTCGTAAGTTTCAGAACCTAATGGGATAAGTAGTTACGCTATTTATTTTTTAATGTAAAGAAGTTAATAAATCGTAGTTTTTCTTCTTTTTCAATGATAAAGACTCGTCTTGTGCTTTTGTTGATATTTATAATCGTAATAATTTGAAAGTGAAGTGCTTTTAATGTTTTAACAAGGAGATATGTGCAAACAGATGCATAAAGTGTTATCTTTGTTAGTCTGCTGAAAATTGTGTATTTGCCAGTCGTTCATTTGGGATATTTGCAGTTATGTTTACAACTTCATTAATTGTAAAATAATTTTGGTAATGTTTAGCTGTGTAATAAATTTAATTAATAAAATAATTTATTATAACATAATATTTATAAATCTTTTCTGTGAGAGGATCAGTTACCATTCTGTCGTTTTGTTCCGATTCTTTCATCGAATTTAGTAAATTAATGTATTTATAAAATATATTTTGTGTACCTAGGTTATATTTGCTTTATTACATTTTATTTTAAAATATAAATTTGATTTAAATATAAATAGTAATCATAACACCTTTTTAAAGTAATATGAGAATTATTTAGCTGTGTATAGAAAAACTTTTAATTTTGCTGGTAAACAAGAAAATAATTGTATTTAATCGACGCATATTTTAACGTACAATGAAGCAGAGTGCTGTAGTACCTTCGGAATGCATTGCATTATTGTGAGCAATACGACATGCGAAACCTGTCATTTGATGTCAAATTATTATAACAAAAGAAAAAAGGATCATTATAATTGTACTGAATAAATATTTTTTTCTTCATCGAATGGCAGGTACTTACTTTGCGCCATTTACCCAACTGAACAAATACAACAGTCAGTTTTATTTTCTGAATTATGATAGTTTCTTGATAAGGGATAGTATGTGAGTTGTACGTTCGAAATCTTTACAAATTTTACTTATTTGTGTAGAATCCGCATGCTACTGCATGAATTTCAGTCACTGAAACAATCCGTATAATTTTGATTTTTTACAAAGCCCTTTGTGCGTTAATTTTATGTACTAAAATATCATGTTACTACCAGCTGTATTGGCGTAGTTTAATTTCATTTTGAATTTATATTTTACCTGTTTGGATGAAGACTGAACAGGTCAATAGATCTGGTCTGTGTGATCCTGATTGTTCTCTTAGTGTTGTCATCGGCGACGATGATGATGGTGGTGATTTTGTTTTGCCATCTTTTTCGTTTCATATGTCACCTTCTGTGATTTCAAGTTATTTATCTTTCTGAGTACAGCTCTTATTCATGTAGGGTCATTCACTGACAGCACTCGTTGTGAAGGTCGGAAATGTTTGTAAACATTAGTTCTGGAAGCCTGTCTCATGGTATTCTTCTGCGTCTATTATTTAACCAACTGAGAGTTTGATTCCATTGACGAATATTGTTGGCATTGAAATATTCATAGTTATGTATAGATTTTGATAATATGACTTGTTTCCTTAACTGTGATATGCTTCGTCACCATTTGTCGAGAGTGATAAGAGTAATTGCGTTATATCGCATGGCTATCATCACAAATAGGCCTACTGTACAGAATATGCCAAAAGTGACATTTCCGTGATTTCATTGTAGTGTTAATATTTGGTACTCGTATTTATTCACATGCCGTGTATAACGTTTATCTTATAATAATAATAATAATAATAATAATAATAATAATAATTATTATTATTATTATTATTATTATTATTATTATTGTTGTGATGATGGTGATAGTGATGTGATCATAGGAACTTAATTTTATGAACAACATATATAAATAGAAGTAGCCTATCATAAATTTTAAAATTGATATGCGCGTAGTTTAAACCCGTGCAATTGTATGTCTTAAATAGAAGATATTATTATTATTATTATTATTATTATTATTATTATTATTATTATTATTATTATTATTTGTGATTGAACAAAGTCTTCCAAACTAAAGAGTTTCCGTGCATAACTAGATTTACTTCTTCTGAAAAAAACTATCGCATATTTCCGCAGATAAGACAATCTTCAGATAAGACTAGGTATAAATTTAGAGCACAATATTATGGTTTTAGCTTATATCTGTCCTTTAAGAGGACCTCGAAACTTTCAACCCTCATGAAAAAGAGTAATAAAATTCTTGAAAAAGTGCGGAATTTCTAACGCTATGGATGGCACAGAGGACGATTTGTTATGGAATACTGATGTTGAAGTAGAAACAGACTCGCCACATTCAGAATGGGACCCATATGACGACGCTATCAACAGTGAAAGCCAGGACGTTTTGAGGTCTAAAGCCTCGGACGACGAAAGTCTTTTTTTATCTGCCATGTAAGACGATCCACGGTTTGGTGGCTTTTTTTTTATGATTCAACTGTCATCTTATCTGCGGAAATATAGAGTGATTCAAAGGTTCCGATCCATTTTCATGAAACTGAAGTGTAACGTTTTTCTTTTACAGGTAATATAAACCATGCTTACTAAAGAAGAGAAAATAGCCATAGTTTGTGGACAGTTGAAAGGGTTAACTTATGCTCGGGTCCAGGCGGTGTCATGAGGCTTAAAACATACGGTTGCTTAGGATACACCAATTCTCTGCTAAGTCTGCGTGTTGAGGCTCGAGGCCTACGTTCAATTGCGTCCTGTATGTTGCGCACAGTTTCTGCCGATGTCGCTGGTCTTCCTGAACATCTTTCATCCAGTACAGATCCTGTTTGAGAAATTTGTTAATCAAGATCCTGATATTTGTCGTTGATGGACCAGGTTTGTGAATTTTCGCAAAAACACAACTTAGACCTGAGCATAAGTTAACCCTTTCAACCGTCCACAAACTATGGCTATTTTCTCTTCTTAAATAAGCATGGTTTATATTACCTGTATAAGAAAAACGTAACACTTTAGTTTCATGAAAATGAATCGGAACTTTTGAATCACTCTGTATACGAGATTCGAAATGAATTTAAGTATGAAACTTTATAACAAAATCATAAACTTTTAAAAATGTTAAAATTATTTAAATAACGTTATATACCTTTATATAACCGGACGGTATCGTTTCGACGCTAGTTTGGCGCCTTCGTCAGCATATGGTGAACTACTGCTGCATCAGCTAGTTCTTGCTTCTCGTTTCGTTGTTTCCTGTCTTGTATGGTGGGAGTAGGCTGTTTTGGTGGTGGTGGGGGTTGTATGTTATGTAATGGAATAATGTATGTATTAAGTTGTAAATGAGTATTGAGTATACAGAACATTCATATGCAGACCGTTCCCACTCTACCCTCTACCTAACAAAATGTGTTGGCGGGCAGTGAGTGTTCATATGCCGGCAGATGGATAGGTCTATTCACGCTGAAAAGTTTTAATTTACACGTGCGACCGATACAACAGCACATGCGATCGAAACGTGGATTCAGATGTTGCTAAGGACCGATTCAATAACAACGAGTGACCAGAACACGGATTCAGACGTTATAGGTATCGTTGTCCCTAGACGAATGAAAATTTAAAATGAGAGACCTGTGTTAACGAACCAACTGGATGACGTAGGGAGGGGTTAAGGCTGGTTCACAATAACCCGGGAACGGAAACAAGAACGAGAACGGAAATACATTACTTTAACATTTTGTTCTCGTTGTCGTTTCCGTTCCCGGTTTATTGTGAACCAGTCATTACTGCAACCAAGGCACTAGTTGGACAGTGGGTTAAAGGTTATTCTTCAAGAACGCTGGCGATACCTATGTTGAGGTCCTACATGTTATACTGTCGGCAAATGCCGCTTTAATTTCCTTGGGACTGGTGGTCCGTACTACACGATATAAGCCGTCGGAAAATGACAACATGGGACTGGTCAGATCAGGTTATGAACGCTCTGTATGTTGCGGATACGTTAATGTATGCTTGTATATTTTATATTGTTGTTTACTCTGGTTTTCGTACAGAGGGAAGTTCTTCGCTGAAATTTCAAATGGTCTCTGATCATCTCCACTTAGAAGTGGAGCTGCTGTATAGGACGTTTCAGACCTAAGTTGAAAAAAAAGAATCAGCTAAAGAAATATATGAACACAAAATACAGAACTACACTAAAAATAATTTCATCTAAAAATATCATAGGTCTTTCTAATTCCTTTATTTTTCTCGTTCTTAAAAATTTGTTGCGACAGACACCAATGTCACCACGTTCCATTAAATATTTCGTATTGTCCTCGTTTCTACTGTATTGGAATCAAATAACTTTTAATACTTTCCGCAATTAGGAACGTGAAGCTTTAATTTGTAGTGTTTTGTATTTTACGAGCTTCCGGCAAAATGTCATCTAAACTGGATTTTGTGTCTTCTTTATATAAAGCATCTAGGCCTACTATCCATCTGAAAGCTTCCTGATTAAATGTGTCTAATGTTGTAAAGGGAGAGTCACTTTTAAGCTTTTTTCCAGATTCACTTTCTTTCATGTAGTAACTGTATACAAGCCACCGGCGTAGCTCAGTCGGCTAAGGCACTTGCCTACCGATTTGGAGTTGCACTTGGGCGCGCGTTCGATTCCCGCTTGGATTACCTGGTTGGGTTTTTTCTAGGTTTCCCCAACCCTAAGGCGAATGTCAGGTAATCTATGGCGAATTCTCTGCCTCGCTATTATATTATCAATTCTATCGACACTAAATGACTTAGTAGTTGATACAGCGTCGTTAAATGATCAACTAAAACAAAGTAACTGTAAAGGGTGATTCAAAATAACACCAACAACTCTTGCTTGCTAGTATGTTGCACAGGACAGCAAATTGATCATTTTTCAAGCAGGGATCCATGTCCTGAAATACATAGTTTGAGAGCTGTGGGCGTCAAAGTATGACAACGCTTCGGATATGGTGATGGGCGTGCGTTTCACATTTTGTCAGGAAACCTCCACCAACCCAATAAAAACATTACATCGTGTATTAAATTACAAAAGGGATTCAAGTTTTGACCTCTAACTTTATTACAGAACGTAGAACACCGGTGGTATAGAGATTGGCACAAGTTGTCAAAGATATGAAGAGTCCACTGCAAGAATGATGGATGTCATTTGGAATACATTTTGCAGGAGAAGCAATTGAAAGTTTGAAATGCTTAGCGCTCAAAGCTTAACTGAGATTTTCCGATCATTACTGGACAATGACTATCAATGTTAATACCATATAACTCTCTATGTACATTCTATATATCTTAAGCTATGCATTGACAGTCTCGGTTCATTTTCGACAAGAAAGTGACATCTGTCATTCTTGCAGTGGACTCTTCGTGTAAGGTCGTCTGATGTTACAGAAGTCTCGTATATTATATTCTTCATAGTACTCCAAACAAAATAATCGAGGAGTGTAAGATCTGGCCATGGAACAGCCCCCCTCAACCATTGCCATCCATTCTGCAGTACGTATAGATTATTTCCGTAGTTGTACACTGATACATGTCGTACTGCCGTCAGCAGTGTTACTGTAACTACACCACAAGTGATGATACAATAATTAGGATTTGGAGCTTGGATTATGGAGTGATGTCGTTCATGCGCAGGACAGCTATCAGGTGCAGTTAGTCCATCCACCTTGCGTTAAAGGCTAATGGGTTGCATAACTACAAGGACGCCAACAATAATTGGAACAAACTTTGACGCCCCATTGCAGTCAAACCACGCATTTCCGGACATTGCCCCCCCCTCTTGAAAAAGATCATTTTGCAGTCCTCTACAGCATGCTAAGAGTTGCCGGTGTTATTTTGAATCACACCCGTCGCTTTAAGTGTATTCTCCAAAACATGACTAACGGACATTGATTGTCTTCCATTTCTTTCATTGTCATATATACTCTGGAAAAACATATAAACACGACATGCGACTTCCTTGGTATCAGAGTGTAGGCCAATGTAATGTCACCTGTTAAATAGAAAGTTATTTTATTATTAAGCACACAAACCACAGTAGTTATCCCGAATGAAAAATAATTGCAAATGTCGTGTTTAAAAACTGAACTTAATTAGGGTACAAGCAGGGCTAGACTGAGGGAGGATAACAAAGAACGTTAACATGTTATAGGAACATCCTGTCAATCATGTTGTATATGGTATAGTAAGTAGCACACCTCCAACCCCACTTCTTACTGATTGACAAGGTTCGCCCTAAAGTTTAAAGTCAACGGCCGGTGGGAAGTTTTCTTCTCTTTAAAAAACAGAGTAAAATATGTAAATTGTGAACTTTTTGGTGTAATGTGTAGAATCTTCATATCTGATTCTATATTACTATAATTATGGTTGTTGTTAGTGATGTTCTATGTAATAATTAGATGCAGTGTATGGTTTGATTATTGCTGAATCATCTTCCAGTTTGTCCTGTGTCTGAGCAACTATTGCATTTTAATTTGTAGACTCCAGTTGAATTGTATTTGTTTGTGTGGTGTGATTGTTGAGATATTTCTGTAACGTGTTATTTGTTTTGTGTGCTATTTTGTAAGCTATTTTAGTTTTCTGACGAACTGGGATTTTGTGTGTTGGTATTGTGATATGTTAATGTTATGTATTTATGTTATGTTTGTGGTGATATATTATGTTTTTGTGGCCTTTTTAATAAAATTAACGTGTCTATTATATTAGGGTTGTAACCGTTATCTTGTGATGTATATTTTATAATATTCTGTTCTTCAATGTAGACGTCGTTGTTCATTGGTATGCTAATCTGTGTATCATTGTATGGAAAGATGCGTGTTTGTGTTTAATGGGATGGTTGTAGTGGGTTTCCTGTATATCTTAAATTGTGCTTGTTGTTTGCTTTGTTATCATAAGGTCTAAAGAAATTATAGAATAGCTGTGTTCTGTTTTCATTGTGTACTTTAATTTAGAATGTATTTTGTGTCGTTGTTGATGTAAGTTTGTATTTTACTGCCATTATATAGAACTAGTTTTCATATACACTTAACGGCAAAAAGAATAGGCCGACTCTTGGTCGATAGAAATGCTAAGTTCTATCGCGCGGTTCACTCGTGTAAACGTAACCCACTGCAAGGCATTGCTGTGGTGTCTCTTCATTGAAAGTCGTCCGTCTATAATGTAGTAAACCTTACGAGCAGTGTGTGGCCCAGTGGTAAGAAGTCTGGCATCCGTACCAAAGGTTGTGAGTTCGCCTCCCGGTACGGTAAAATTATTTTTTTATTTTCACTTTTACTTAATTTATTAGTTTAAATGTGAAATGGCATTTGTAAACAAACTTCGTTATGCCTGCCTTGTCAAAATATCATTGCCCATCACCTGTGGGCTATTAATAGGCGAGAGCTGGCCTGTATAAACAAAAATACTTGTTTCACATCCTAAAAAACCGGACGGATATCAAACACAAATAAATAATTAAATTAACAAAAACAAACAATCTTTTAATATATTAACAAAAAAAGGCCTGTGGTGGGGACTAGTATCTCGTCCACAAACCACCTGCGTCAACAACTGCCCTCATTCTGCGCGGCATGGAGTCCACAAGATTATGGAACAGGTCTAAATTCTTGGCCATCTCCTCCAACGCATCTAGAACTCTGTCCCACAATTCCTCAGGTGCCCGAACGGGTGGTTGTTTTGCCCAATTAGAGCGTAGGATCCTTTTGACTGCAGCACACAAATTTTGAATCGGATTCATATCTGGTAAATTTGGAGGCTAGTCGACTGGGTCGACATCACGCCTCCTCATATACCATCTTTGAATCCGATTGGCGGTGTGTATCGGATGATTATCCTGCTGAAAGAAAAGTGTTCCTTCTGGATATCGTTTTCGGGTGGAAGGGATCATTACATTTGCCAAAATGTGTTCATAGACTTCTGCCGTAAACCGCCCGTGGATGCGTTCCAGAAGTCCTGCCCATCGTATGACATCCACCCCCAACACGCGACCCTCACGCAACCCGACTTGTTAATAATTCGTCTCACGAAGCGTTCATCGTATCGGTGGCCATTCATACAATAAACTAGGGTAGTACTATCGTTGCTATTGGAGACAATTACCTCGTCGGAGAAAATGACATTTCTCCAATCGAAGTCCTGTCGGAGAGTAGCATACGCAGAATAACCTATGCGAACCAGGGCAATGGGTCATTGTTTCTGTGCCATCTTCAAGCGTAATGACGAGACAGAACGTTGTATTAACAGATAGCAGTATTGCTTGAAAGAGAGAGGGAGGTTTATTATTTATTAGAGTTTGGGCATATTCTAAGAGATATTGCCACATAATTATAGCTTTGCGAGACACATATGATGGCAAATTTGTAATAAAAAAATAGATTGGTGGAGATTCGAACCTTGAGCTACTACTATCAACGTGTTCAATAGACCAATGCCGCGACGACTTACACTACTGTGACCGTTAATATCAGTTTGGCATAATACGTGGTCTTCCTGTTCATATTCACTCCGGTTGATTTTGTATTTATCAATTTTATTATTATTTCACTCTTCAAGGGCCCTGATATATCTAGAATCAACCCATTCGATTTTATTACATATTTTAGACTCTTAAACAAAGTACAGCAAATTTAAATGGTTTAATTATGTGTTACCTAGTGAACTATGGCTTTGACGAGACGAGCATGCGCAATGTTATGTCTCTGGAACTTAGAAATTGTCGGCCGGCCCATTCTTTTTGCCGCTAAGTGTACGTATCTGTACCAGTATATGCTATTCTGAGTGTTTGTTATTATCGTTATGTAGTATTCTTGTTTGTTCTACATTATGTATGAATATATCTGCTAATATGCATAGTTTAATTTTGACATGGGAGGAAAACGGTTGGATAATTTTTTCTTTAATTCTTTTACTTACTTACAAATACTTTTAGAGAACCCAGTCCCTAGCATCATACCTTACTTCCCTCAAATTAATTTTATATTATCTTCCCATCTACGTCTCGGTCTCTCCAAAAGTCTTCTTCCCTCTGGTCTCCTAACTAACACTCTGTAAGCATTTCTGGATTCACCCATACGTGCTACTTGCCATCTCAAACGTCTGGATTTAATATTCCTAATTATGTTGGGTGAAGAATATAATGTGTGAATTTCTGCGTTGTGTAACTCTCCATTCTTCTGTAACTTCATTGCTCTTAGCCCCAGATATTTTACTAAGCATGTTATTCTCGAACACCTTTAACCTCTGTTCCTCTCTCAAAGTGTGAGTACAAGTTTCACAGCTATACAGAACAATCGGTAATATAACTGTTTTATAAATTATAAGTTTCAGGTTTTTTTGAAAGCAGACTGGATGACAAAAGTTTCTCAACCGAATAATAACAGGCATTTTCCATATTTATTCTGCGTTTAATTTCCTCTCGAGTGTCATTTATATTTGTTACTGTTGCTCCAAGATACTTCAACTTTTCCATTCTTCAAAGGATAAATTTCCAATTTTTATATTTCCATTTTGTATTATATTACAGTCACGAGACTTACTCATATACTTTGTCTATTTTTCTACCAATTCCTCATAGAAGCCATCTTCATAGAGCCCTCTTTCTCTTCTATAGGAGCGTGATCATTTATAACTATGATATCGCATCATCTACCCTTAAGTACTAAATAGGGTACTGGTAACCTGTTGCTGATAATTCGACCTTTTTCACTGCTGATTTTATTATTTTATGAATTAAGAGTCCTGTTCCTAATTGGTGATTATTGTTTCCTTCTCCATAGTACAACAGGTAATCTCCTGTTGGTAATGTGTCATTCCTATCTAACCTAACCTCCTGTACTCCCACAGTCTATTCTTATGTAGCTAGTTCTTTTGTAACTAATGTTACCCCTCTCATTCTTTTACATATAAATATACGACCAGAAATTTTTGGCTTTAACTGAAAAATGTGTAGGCCTATAATTTTGATGAGGCTGTTTATTTACTTCATTTTATTTTTATGCATTGCGTATTTGTACTAGATACAGTAAGAGGTGAATGTAGTTTGCTTATTGCTTACAAACATTTGCTTTTTCTGAAACTTCCCAGAATGTCGTACATTAATTTCCATACATTGACGTGGAAAACCAAAATAAAGCAAGTCGTGGTAGTGGATGTAAACCAGACACTTTTACTCCTGCGGTTAATCTTGATGTGACATTACGGTTCCCCACTGAGTTGCTCTAAGTGATGTCATATATATATAGATATGACAGCTGAGAGTATTTCTGTGGCAGGTTTTTTAGCTATTTTTTAATGAACCGAAGCATATGAAAGAGACTGATTGCATTTGTGTTGTCTGTTTTTCTAGGCGGCAGCACTCACCACGAGGAACTGGACAATGTATACCTCATGCTGGACCCACAGCTTCATCCCATCACTCCCGACACCACGTGCCAAAAGTCTGTGCAGATCTTTGAGCAACACAAGCAGGTAAATTTACTCACATTCATTGTCACAGAGTGACAGTTACGTATTGTGAAGTATAAGGAAATGGATAGCAAAATGGGAAGTAAAATCTGTCAACCAGAGTCGAATCGTCTGATAAATTTGAAAGTTATATAAAAAAAAATGAAAATGGAATTTCTAAAAACACAAAAAATTCCAACTGAGAGGAACTTCTTCCTGATTAATATGTTATTCTTGCTTATTTCAGGACAGCTGTTACAAAATCAAGGTCTTTCATTGAACACGATTGATTTGTAAAACGTTAGGACAGTTTAAGATACATGATAATGGCTGGGTTTATGGTTGCAGGGTTTTTTGCTTTCCATGCTCCTTGTAACATCGATTCGTGGTGTACAATAGGAGGGAAAGATCTTGGAATTCTTAAGGGGAAAGATGATTAAATTTTATTTTCTTAAATTGATGCACAATTTTCATTTTTTTTTTTTTGTATGTATATTATGTCATTGCTTCAACAACTTAAATTCGAGATTCGTTTTTGAATAGGGGCTCAAGTTTTGAAAATAATATCAGGATTCAGTAATTCATTAAAATGAATATATCTCATTTATTTTTTAAGATAAATTCAAAATTTATATGTAGGTAATTTTACTCCTAAAAGCACGTTCTTTAAAATGTCTGTAGCACAGTTTTGATGTTGGTGTACAAAATTTTAAGATAAGCAATTACATTTTAAGAATGAATTTTAGAGATACTTTTATAGAAATATGGAGGGATATTTTTCAAGTGTAAGAAAATAACACATTTATTTTACAGAGAAACGTTTTCTAATAACCTAAAGAATGTGTTTACCAAATATCATGCAAGTAGCATTAATATTTTCGAAGATACGTAACTCTATGTAGAATAAAGCAAAAGTTACGAGAAATTGAAATCAATTTAGTGTCATTTAAAAACCCTGAAACAACTCAATAATGCGGACCGTACAGCAGTACCGATTATGTGAAACAAAAGAGGATCGATATATTGCTAGTAAAATTAGTGACTATACTTTTTTTTAGCAATTCGGTGCACTAGTCAAGTGCAAGATTTACGGAGTATAACGGCGGTTTTTTTAATGCACTGAAAGAAAATCCACGTTTTCGAATATATAGCCTAACACACTATCATAGCAAAATGAAGGAGATATAGTATGTGCTCCAGGGAATATCGCTGAAATTGACAGTGCGCCTAATTGACACTAATATATCTTTACATCAAACCCCACCTAACCTTATCACTAACAATGCATTTACGGTAATAGACACTACTATATTTATTTTCTTCATCAAACCCCACGTAACCTTATCACTGGCAGTGCATTTACGGTAATAGACATTAGTATAATTACCTCTCAGAAATGATGAGAACAAGGGAGGGTGAGAGAGAAAAAAAAAAAAACAAATTTCTCCTGACAACGACGTCACAGGCAAACGTCATATACATAATATGTTAGCAACATTGTGAACTTGATTATCATCATAACATCACAGTTGAAAACTGCGGTACCTAATTCTCCAGTTCAACGAAAACTCAGAGTATCAGAGCTTCGAAAACGGTGTCATGGCAGGTGACAAGGCCGTAAATACGAATTAAATTTTATATAATGTATTTTTCACATTGTTTTAACGGAAAAAATAATTAGGTAATAATTAAAGTTATGAGAAATTGTAATCAAAATTTAATGTAATTGAAAACCGTGTAATTAGTAAAATGTTTATTTTTGTATGTTTTGGTATTTACACGAATTGTCATGCCAGTAAACGAACAGTGGAATGTGAACCTAACAATAGCAAGGGGTTGGGACAGATAAGGGAACTATGAAATAATATGACCAGACATGGTATATCGATTGTGAGCTAAATTTAAAAAATTCAGCGTCTCCAAAAATTCCATAGTGAATTTCAAAAAGTTAACTACTGTATGTGAAATTTATGGGCAATAGTGAGGAATAGACATACAAATTTTCACAGATGTGAAATTAATAGCTTAACGAGTTGTACAAATAAAAGTTTTTGTTTATTTATATTTTTTTTTATCCAATGTGTGTTCGGAAGATCTTAAAACATGTGTTTTTGTTGAAATATGAAAACTGATTTTTTAAGTTACGCTACTTTGCCTTATGTGTACAGGAGTATAGTGAAACTTGTTACTTGATTTAAAGATTTGAATGTAAATCTTCACGTAAGTAATATACCGAAGAAGTTTTTAAAAGCAAGAAAGAATAAGTAATACAGTAGTTGGACCTTTTTTTATTTACTTAAACCAAAGTAGTCATTCTGAAATATCAAATGAATTTTGTTTGTTTGTTTTTTAACGTGAAATATTTATACACTTGAGTCGCCTTGGGTGGCACAGGCGGTATAGCGCTGGCTTTCTGTGCCTGAGGTTGCGGGTTCGATTTCGGCCCAGGTCGATGGCATTTAAGTATGCTTAAATGCGACAGGCTTATGTCACTAGATTTAGTGACAAGTAACAGAACTCCTGCGGACCAAATTCCGGCACACTGGCGACGCTGATATAACCTCGGCAGTTGCAAGTGTCGTTAAATAAAACAATTTTATTTATTATTTTTTTGTACGCTTGACTTTCGAGAAATATGATCATACTTTCGGTAAAAACTGTGGCGTCATTAATTAAAGAAGGTTTTGGATGACTAAAATAAATTACGACTTGTTTAAAAAAATTAGTTTCGAATTCAGCCAGCCATGATAAAATTGAAGGGGAGAAGGAAGTATAAAACACAAGTAGTTAATTTAACATGATCTAATTGTAAAGTATTTAACTGCGATATTGATTTCCAAGTGAATACAGTTCTCTGTAATGACATTATTATTCATTACAATAATTTCAGACAACTCATTGGCATCATATTGATGTGTGAATTGTTTCGATGATCAATTGCAGTGTTACTTCGAAAAAAAATTAAATTATGGTTTATTTAACTCGCAACTGCAGAGGTTATATCAGCGTTGCCGGTGTGCCGGAATTTTGTCCCGCAGGATTTCTTTTACATGCCAGTAAATCTACTGACATGACCCTGTCGCATTTTAAACACACTTAAATGCCATCGACCTCGGGATCGGGATCGAACCCGCAACCTCGAGACTAGGCCTCATGAAATAAGGAAGCGATTATGATTTAGTTAAGGAGAAGGCTTCGCCTTGCTAAATTTAAATGTGAGAAGTATGAAGACAGAAATAGTTAATTTAACATAGTATAATTCTAATTTCGAAATGAATCCAATTCTCTGTAATGACTAATGATATATTGTTGGCGTCATATTAATGTATGAATCGTTTCGACTATCAATTGCATCGTTGTCTCGAGGCAACATGGAATGAGGAAGCAAATTATGAAGTACAGTAATCAGTGTTGTCAAGTGAAGGAAAATTTCCCAAAAAAACGGGAAATTCATATTACTAGAGGGAAAAGGGAATTTTTATTGAAAAACTAGAAAAGCGCATTACGATTATTTTGCTATTTTTAAATATTAATAGCAAAATATAAAACATTATTCCAACTTGCTCCTTACACTCCACTAAGCTGTGCTAAATGCAATATACAGGTGGTTATGGAATGCGATTTATTAGTAGTACGGAATTTCTCAATATAAATTATAAATATTACATTAGTAAAGTGTAACGTGTAACTAAAGGATTCCTATACCCAGCAGAATATATCAAAATGTTATGTGACTATATTAAGACTTACAGACATAGAGGTCCAGGAAACTTACCAATTTCTTCATGTCACTTATCGAAATCTTAAAAAAATCATAGTTCCTTAGATGAGAAACTTTACAACAAATTTTCTGAGGAAATAAAAACTGTACTAATGTCATTTTACACGTCTTGCGAAAACTATTTTAGAAGTATTGTTAGACTAGTGGTTATTTTTTAAGAATGTAATGCTACATTAGGTCATTATCTTTATAGGAACCTGTTAGGCTTATGTTGTTACATACTAATGATGATAAAATTTATTATTATTATTATTATTATTATTATTATTATTATTATTATTATTATTATTATTATTGAAGTAAAACAGTAGGTCTACATGTTTAGGCCTGAAGTTGTTTAGTTTGCAATTTTGCCTTTGGACACTTTTTTAAGAATTTAAAAGTGGTGATAAAATGTTTTATTTATTTAAAAATGAAATTTTTTTTAGAAATCTGGAGGGAAAATTCCTTTACTTAACCTGACAACACTGACGTTAGTTAACGTCCGCATTGTTAAATTTAAATGTGAGGAGTATGAAGCAGTGTTGCCAACTTTAGCGACAAGTCGCTAGATCTAGTGGTTTTGAAGGGACGTCTAACGATAAAAATTACGAAATAGCGACCAACGACTTTTCTGGAGTTTTTAGTAATCATTTGGCAACAAACGTAGCGATTTTTTACGTTTTGTAATTTTAACTGTTTTAATAAGATGTTTTTGGAAACATTTTTAATTTGACAATATTTCGACATAAATATTATTATAGAGAATTTTTTTTGATACAATTTCAAAACTTTATAAGAACAACCCTGCAGAATGTATTATGACGTCTTGGATAATACCCTGCATTATCTTTCCTTTAGTGAATTCTTGGCGCTGTTAAATAGTGTTGGATTCAAGTGTACCAGTACAAATATTCTGCCGGGGCTAACTCTAATAATTTTTCTGTTTGCTATGGCCGTACTTCCTCTTTCCTATTCGAATGCTGAAGTGGAACGCCTGTTCAGCCAGTCTAACTTAGTGATACAAAAACTATGCTACAGAATTCATATCACGCCAGAAACATCTTGAGAATTTCGGAAAAAAACGAGTTACAAATACCGAATTTCCTGAAAGTGTTCTGCGGAAGACTGGAAATACTGATGTTCCACTTCCGGCCTATATGAATCCTCGTCTTCCATGTCAGCAGCCACAGTAGAAGATGAGAATATGGATGATTTATATCTCTAAAAAAGTTACGGTACATTTTTGCTATTGTTAATCTTACCCATTTCTTTTGTTACGCTTTTTTTTACGTGTAAATTGAATTTAGCGACTTTTAGCGACATTTGACATCTTGAATAATTTCGAGGGAAAAATTGTTCAAATCAACTTTACAGGGAGTTATACCTGAAATCTTGATTTGTATTTGACATCTTATTTGGCGACTTTGAAGTGACAGTTGTTGGCGACACTGGTATGAAGACAAATGAAAAGAAATATGAAACTTTCATTTCAAATCCCAATACATTCATGAACAGCGGAAACATTTCACGCAATTATGGGGATTCAATGAATCCCTTGTCACTTTTTATTTTAATTTCTTACATGAATGACTATCTTTCGTATGCTCCATGATCTGTTGCCCTCTCATAATTTATATTGTCTTCCTGGAATTTAAATACGTATTTTTTCGCAAAAGGAAAACACTGAAGATATTTTAACTTATTACTAGAAAAATACAAGTCTTTGTGACTCATATGCGGGAAAGAGGAGAGGGGGAACATAGGAAGAGCCGTACATTTCAACATGAGGCATCATTTATTTACATGTTCTGCACACTACCAATTTCTTAGAACTGGCAGATATGTACGCTCAGTTCTGTACTATGTCCTGTGACTATTGTGGCCATGAGATCTTGGATGAAGGCCAGTGCTTAGATGAGATCTGTTAGCATTGAAGGATATATAGAAAATAAATGATTCTAGGTGAACTAGTGCCAAACATACATGTGTAATGGGTATTTCAACAGAGTATAGTTAGTGGATGAAGAAAATTGGTTGCTTATTAAAATGCTACATATATATTTTTTCGTTTCTCTATGAATATATTTATTCAATTAATAGAAAAAACTTTCTTGCACTTGCAGAACACATACAAGGTTTGTATGGGAAGTAACCAGTCATTTAATGTGATAAAGTAGAATACCTAGATGGGGGTGTTACCTTTGGGGTCGAAAGTAGCCAAATCGGAGCTGTATGAGTGATGTGATATTTTGGAAACCCTACAAGAAATGTGAAGAAATGGTAGCCGCATTTTAATGAATTTGGTCACAACACATTTCATACCAAGATCTCCTATCAAACTCTGAAACTATGTATGTATGTATGTATGTATGTATGTATGTATGTATGTATGTATGTATGTATGTATGTATGTATGTATGTATGTATGTATGTATGTATGTATGTATGTATGTATTTTTTTTTAAATATTAGTTGAACGGCATGTCCCATTACAATAAAGGTAATACTACATGCCTTGCTACCTGTATGTTTACAATATAACACATTATGTCTCGTTTCTGTCACTCTCTAGGCGTATGTAGGTCTGTTATTCTGTTGTGAAAATTTGAGTCTTTCATTATATCTATTGCCTACTCTTATCTATCCTAGATTAAATTATCCTACGTTTACTCGTCTAAATGTATAACCTTGACATAGTTTGTGAATGTATGCGCATGTTCTTGCATTATTTTAAGCTTTGTGAAAGTCCACTTGCCAGTTTTCCTTAACATTTCCCGCTGGAACGCTAGTCTTTCTTTGTCCAATTTCGGGCACTCGAAAAGGAGGTGGTCGACGGTCTGTTCCTCTGCTCCACACGCACACGACGGGTTGTCCCTCAGCTTGAATCTGTATAAGTAAGCACCGGTTTTTCCATGTCCAGTCAGGAAAGTTGTGACCTTTCCATTCAGTGGAATGTTAACGCGTAACCTCTCTTTTACACTGGGGAAATACGATTTTGTCACTGCACCATTTTTCGTGTTTTGCCACTCACTTTCCCACTTAACCACACTTTCTTCCTGAAGTTCTCGCATGATGTCGCTGACTGGTATCCTGTCGAAGCTCACTGGTATCTCGTTGTTACTTGCTGCCTGCTTCGCCAAGTGGTCGGCCAGCTCGTTCCCCGCAAGTCCAACGTGTGCCTTGACCCATGCGAAGAGAATAGTCCAGTTTAATGTTTCCAGCTTTCTTATCTGTTTTCTAATTTGTTCTATCAAGTGGTGATGGTTATTGAAATTCCGTAACGAATCGAGTGTGATTCTGCTGTCGGTATGAATGGCTGCTGATTTTCGAACATCTTTTAGTTGTTTGAGTACTTCAAGCTGTTCTAGGACTTTGAGAATGGCGTACTGTTCCGCTTGGTTGTTCGAGCACCGCCTGTGGAGTTTATATTGCAGCTGATGGACTAATTCTTAATCAATGAATATGGCGACACCTGAGCCAACTCCAGAGTCTCCCTTGCTGCCATCGGTGTAGATGTCTACTTTGTAAGTTTGATGACTTGATTTTTCTTTAATCAGGATTTTATCTGCTGGATGCGGCCATGCTCTACTGTGTCAATTTTAATTCCCTCCTGGATCCTTTTCGTGCTTTCATATGCTGTCGCCAGCTTCTGAATTTCTATACCTATGGGTGTGTTTTTTGTTAGGATGCATAGTGCTTCGGATGACGTGATTGGAAAGGCCTTTGCTATTTTTATATTTATGAGTCTCTGTACTCTTTGTAGTTTCAGTTTGTTGTGTCTTCTGTTGATGGCTTCAACCCACACTGGTGCCCCATATGTCAAAATCGGCAGTATGGCTCCTTTGTATATTATTCTCATAACATCACTGTATGTATGTATGTATGTATGTATGTATGTATGTATGTTTACACTGCAAATAGGTAAATATCCGGTTGCAGTGGTAACTAATTACACTCAGTAATGACAGTTAATAATAAAACAATAATAAATTAATAATAATACTAAATAATAATATTACAATAATATAGTAAAATCCCTCGTAACCGGCACCCAAATAACCGGCAATACCAAAACAACGGCATTGTTGGCTGGGTCAAAACAACATTTCGAATCTGCCACATTGCCACAATCTGAGCCGTCAGTGTTGCCACATTAAGAATTTCGCACGAACTTTCATTTTCAGTGAATATTCAAACCTAAAATTAGTGTATTATTTGTGTTGTGTGATGTGTTTTAATAAAGAAAGTCCACACAGTTTTTATGTTTATTTAGTTATGTTCAGGCCATCAGTATTGCCACATTAGAAAATTTACATGAACTTTTATTTTCGAGAATATTGAAACCTAACATTAGTGTATTATTTGTGTTGTGTGATGTGTTTTAATAAAAAAAAATCCACACAGTTTTTATATTTATCTAGTTATGTTCAGGCTATCAGTATTGCCACATTAGACAGTTTACATGAACTTTCATTTTCGAGAATATTCAACCCTAAAATTAGTGTATTATTTGTGTTGTGTGATATGTTTTAATAAAGAAAATACACACACTTTATTTAGTTATGTTCTCATCGTCAGTGTTGCCACATTACGAAAATCGCATGAACTTTAATTTTCAGTGAATATTCGATTCTGGAATTTGTGTATTATTTGTATTGTGTGATGTGTTTTAATAAGAAAAATCCACACAGTTTTTATGTTTATTCAATCATGAGCAAGTGATAGAGAAATAAAGTTCACATGGCTGCAGTTTCAACATTTGGCACCATGAAATACGATTTATTTTGTATATATCGGTATTTATTCAGTTATTCGGCAAAATCTCGTATCCGGAACTAGCCTGGCCCCTTTGGTGCCAGATAAGAGAGATTCTACTTTATTAACAACGAGCATCCTAAATTAAATGAAGCATGATCACTTAAAATAACATTTAAAATAAATCTAATTTGTATCTTAACCCTATGTAGTAGGCTATTATATGTTCATACATACACAAGTACCTTTCAGCACTACACTCATTTCGCTGTCAACTCACTCACTGTATTGGTACTACGACACATTTCACTGATACTATCCTGTTTTCATTAACACTTCAAAAACATTTCACTGTTCAAATACTTTGCTCTACCACTATAAACTATAGAACTTAACTGATACAAACACACTTCACTGACACAACACACTTCTTCACTGATACAACACTTCAAATAATAAAACATCAATTACATCCTTTAAATATAATATACTACCGTCTATTAGTAAAGTTCTTAAACTTATTTTTAAATACATTTTTGGTTATTGGTAAAGTCTTTAGTAAGTCTGCAGGTAAAGCATTCCAGTCCCTGATGGTACTATTGAGAAAAGAAAACTTTCCATTGTCCGTCCTCTGCCTTCTTTCCCTCGATTTATGTGGGTGGTCGTTCCTTGAAGAATAATTTGGCGGCTGCAACCTATAGCCCGAAGAATACCTAGATCTTATTCTAATTTTCGCACCGTCCATCACCAATTTTCGTTGATTGCAGTCTGCATGCATTCAACATTTTTGGATGTTCTGTTTGTTAAAGGCTTTCCAGAATGTGGGATCACCTTCAGTTGATTCCCGGCCATTTTTGAAGAAGAGTTGGTAGCGCAATTTTATATGGACTCCACTCATTGAATCATCTTCGAAAGTCGTCTTAATTATTCAAATAGTTTTTGCGGATAAATGTCGAACTTGGAATCTAAACTTGTTAGAGATTCTGTTATTTATTTACTCCGTTATTGTGCATGTGATGGTCAAAAGTGCACATGCTCACTCAAAGGTATCGCACTGTCGACTGAGCAGCCCCATGTCCTATAAGGTCCCCTTTAATTTACTGTCAAATTGTATCTAGATCATACTACCTGTTTTCGAGATGTTCAAAATGGCAGGATGCTTTCTAGACAGATATATATCTCCTCCTACTTATTGACCTTGATGTGAAGCATTCATAATGCCGTCATGTTCATAATTGTAAGGATTACGTGCATGCCATTTTTTTTTTTTTACTTATATAGAGTGTTTCAAAAGTGATGGTAAAAGAATTAGGGATGAGAAGTAAAAACAAAGAGAAACAAAAAGTTTCAGTAAATATGGGTCCATAAATTAACCGTTTAGGAGATAATGTTTATTCTTTCTGGTTGGGGCCGCCAGTGACATGAGCACTTTGATAAGTTATGGTAAAGCGGTAACATTCATGCTTTGTACGTATGCCACACTCTCCTCATCCCATTTCCAAGTGTGAGACGATATGTAAGCAGACGATGTGGTTAACGGTGGATGTTAAAAATGTTATGTTTTATTTAACGTCCGGATGTGCCGGAATTTTGTCCCGCTGGAGTTCTTTTACATGCCAGTAAATCTACTGACATGAGCCTGTCGCATTTAAGCACACTTAAATGCCATCGACCTGGGCCGGGATCGAACCCGCAACCTTGGGCATAGAAGGCCAGCGCTATTTAACGGTGGATAGATAGAGGAGGACCTACACCTAGACCACCGGATTTTTGTGTATGGGGTTATGCAAAAAGCCTAGTTTACGCAATATACATCAGCATCGGATTTGTTCAAACAAAAAAGTTTGTTTTGTGTGTGTTCAATCACTTTTCTGTGGTATTGAAACCAAAATTATGAATTTTATTGTCTTGGAATTGATAAATTAAATAAAATTATCGCTGGTTAGTACTTAGCATTCAGTGGCTCAACCAAGACAAAATGGCATTATCTCGTAAATGGTTAATTTGCGGACCCATGTTTAGACCTACTGGAACTTCTTTGCTTCTCTTCGTTTTTACTTCTCATCCCTAAATTTTTTATCATGACTTTTGAAACATCCTATATAATTCGAGGGCTTAATGTGAAACTAACGTAACTACAAAAATTGACATTTTTAGATCTTTACATCAATCGATAATAATTTGCTCTTCTACTTCGTAACAAAAAATCGTAACTCAGTTCCGAACAGTCTTATACTATATATAAAAGAAATAGTAACCAAAACAAATGATGGTATAGTTCATATGAAATAAGTGTATTGCCTGTTAAGAGTTTCGTTGTGAATAAAACATCCATTGTAGTTACATTAGTTTCACATTAAGCCCTCGAATTATTCAAATACACAAACATCATATTAACAAATACCACGGTCAGCGCGTCTGGCCGCGAAACCAGGTGGCCCGGGTTCGAATCCCGGTCGGGGCAAGTTACCTGGTTGAGATCTTTTCCAGGGGTTTCCTCAACCCAATACGAGCAAATGCTGGGTAACTTTCGGTGCTGGACCCCGGACTCATTTCACCGGCATTATCACTTTCATTTCATTCAGACGCTAAATAACCTAGATGTTGATACAGCGTCGTAAAATAACCCAATAAAATAAAAAAAATAAAAAACAAATACCAGTCGGTCTGGGTGGCGCAGTCGATAGAGTGCTGGCCTTCTGTGCCCGAGGTTACGGGTTCAGTCCCGATTCAGATCGATAGCATTTAAATGTGCTTAAATGCAACAGGCTCATGTCAGCAGATTTACTGGCATGTAAAAGAAATCCTGTGGGACAAAATTCCGGCACACCAGCAACGTTAATATAACCGTCATTTGCGAGCGTCGTTAAATAAAACCTAATTTAATTTAAACAAATACCAGTATTCTTCACTTAATGATGCTGTCCTTTTTATCAGTGTTATTTATTATCTGAGAAAGACTTTTCAGATTTACTTATATATTTAGCTTGGTAATTCTTGTAATTTTCTTAAAATCGTTTCTGTGCTTACGATGTTAGTAGAGATGAACAGGGGCTGGGCTTGGGCCGAGTTGATTGAAGGGCTTTCTCCCAAAACGAGTTAAGTGCATTTTCAATAATTTGACACTAAGGACAAAAAACTGTGGATGCTGTTTCGATTTATGCTGGATGTTTCCTGGTGGTTGTGTTGTACACAAATATGTGTTTTCAGTATAGGTAAAATAATAAATCCTCAGTTTAAATCTACGTTGTAAATAGGACCATTCCTAAAGAAATAAATTAATACACTTTCTTTGTGATGTTTTTCATTGACCAAAATCTCAAGAACAGTACAAAACATGTTTGTGTTTGTAAATTTATACCTTACATTTATACAAAATTCTCGTCATATACCTCGACATGCATGCAACAAAATGCTACCTACTGCCCTAGGGTGAACGGCGAACAATAACAGGGCGAAACTTCTAGGAGTACGCGGAACTATGTAAACATGATACTTTTATTCATCACGTACTCGCTTGTTGCGTCTTTCTGGCGGATAATTGGAATGGTCATTGTCTATTTCATTTATAACTAGAGCCCGAAAGTTAATGAAATATCCCTTTCTGAGACATCTCATACAATGCAGGATGCATTACAAACTTGTTTCACTTCGATTCGAAATAATATAGCCTAATTTTATTTTGCATTTTTATGCATTTTTCGGTCTTAGCTTAGTGGACTTACTGCTTTACAAGTACTTCTCCAATATTTTGGTCGTTAATTCTTGCAATTTTCTTAAAATCGATTCTGTGCTCTGTGATTAGTTGTTTATTTGGTTGTCAGTGTTTCGAGGTAAATTGATGCGAAGTCTTTGATAGAAATATTGCGTTAGCATATAAAAATTATCATCAAACTACGATAGACGATCCTAAAATTATCACTGGTTAACTGTATAAATATTATTGATGGGGAATTGTTAATGAGCTCATTATCATATTTCTCAAATTGTGCACATTGTTAGGTAT
The DNA here is from genome assembly GCF_040183065.1 of Periplaneta americana. Lineage (NCBI taxonomy): Eukaryota > Metazoa > Arthropoda > Insecta > Blattodea > Blattidae > Periplaneta > Periplaneta americana. The sequence goes on from NC_091129.1 coordinate 102,979,220, forward strand.
CCACAGCACAGAGACAAATACATAATAATAATAATAAGAATAATAATAATAATAATAATAATAATAATAATAATAATAATAATAACCGACCTGCTAACTGTGAGGTTGTGAAATTGAAGCTTGAATAAAAGATTGTCCAAAAATTGAGTAGATCTCAGCAGTGAATAGGCCTAGATAGTGCTTACTCAACTGGCCAGCACATTGGGTGCACGTTCTTATCCTGCATATTATTACATGACAGGGATCATTCATGGTAAGTCGGCCTCAGTAGCGCAGTCTTCTATGCTCGAGGTTGCGGGTTCAATCCCGACCCAGGTCGATGGCATTTAAGTGTGCTTAAATGTGACAGGCTCATGTCAGTAGATTTACTGGCATGTAAAAGAACTCCAGCGGCACAAAATTGCGGCACATTCGCGACGCTGATATAACCTCGGCAATTGCGAACGTCGTTAAATAAACCATACTTTACTTTAAAAATTCACGGTAAATGACAACTCAGCTGCCCTCTCAAAGTACGCGCTATTGTTTCTTAATGTAACATTCCAATTAAGTTTTCATTCTCTTACAGTTAGTATGGGCAACTAATTTTTTATGTCTGTGATCTGCTGTAGAGAAGAGATCTGTGTGCTCAGTATGAGGGAAGGTTTCGGCACGAGCACATTAACAATTCCCTTCTCAGTTAAATGGAATACATTTAGTGGCCTTTTATCTTATAATAAACGTTGTTAAAAGAGTGAAAACGTGTTACGAGAATAGATTGAATAGAATATATCATATTATACAGAGTGGAAGTGAAATAATCCTGCATATTTTCAGAGTGAATAGTTCATGTTGTATGTAACAAAAAAAAAAAAAGTGTAATACCTTATTGATGAAAAGTTGATAGTTTTCTAAAAATTTTTTTTTTTTTTTTGCAAATGTTATTATTCTTGTTCTTTAACTATTGTGAGTAGAATCGTGATTTTTATCCATATCAATAAAAAAATCTAGTAAATAATCATTTATCACTCTGGCGTATTTGAGTAGCGTGGACGGTTTTCGCGTAAATTTAATTTAAAAACCACTAATTTAAAGCCACTGACCAATCCGACCAGCAACATTGTGCCCAGAAAGGGAGATGGGAGGTACTTCAATAAGGCAAACAGACATGAGTTTGTTGACCTCTTACATCTGTATTACGAGAAGAAAGAGCAATATGTTAGCGGCAATGTTGCCGGACTGCTGAAACTTCCAACTGAAATTTAAAATTAACCGTGCATTTAATCACAAGACGTAATATAGGTTTTCTATTCATTTAAGTGTACCCTTTCGTCCCTTTCACTGCACTATTATTTCACTTCCATCCTGTATTGCATATTATGCAGAAGAGAGAGAAGACTTGCTATGACTCTGCTGAGAAACAAGAGACAGGACTGATGTTGTGAATCAGAGCCGGCTATTCTAAACAAACCAACCAACATTATATTATGCTAATAGTATATGAGCATATAATGTTACATAAATGATTTTCTTTTAGGCGAGATTGAGATTAGATTAGTCCTAAGAACTTCAACTATATTTGACTTTTCTTGCCTATATCTTCAATATTGTATACTTAATACTGTTAACCTTCGTCCAGGCAGCTTAATTGATAGAGTAGCTGGCTACAAACTGGAAGGTCCTAGGTTTAGTCCCAAGTGGTGATGGAATTTTCTCATTGCCAAAACTTACAGAACGGCCACGAGGTTGATTCAATCTCCAATCAAATTGGAGTACTGAGTTTCCAAGAGGTAAACTGTGGATGGAGCACGTGGTACTAACCATACCACCTCATTCTAGTGCCGAGATCAAGAAAACGTGGAGTTCTACCTTCATATGCCCCAAGTGCTCATGACGTAGTGTAGATAGGGGATACATACACATAAATTGAGAGCATTCCTCACTACAGAGTTTCTTCTCCTGTCAGAACAAGATGACATTACAGCCAACTTTATTATTTCCTTCCATTTATTAACTCCTCCATTCATCCCTGTCTTGAACATAATTTTCTGTGACTCGAATATTCCTCATAGATTGCTGTAAATTTTGTTTCCAAGAAATCTGTGGTCGTCCTCCTCTTCTTCTTCCCTCCAACTTCCATTCATATATCTTGTTAGGAATACGTGTTTCATCCATTCTGCATGAATGTCCATACCACTTCAGTCATCTTCTTTCGGTTTCCTTCATTATGCCCTCCTCAACTTCCTTAATTCTTCAGGTCTCGATATTCGTGATTCGTGATTCCTACCATACGCGTGTACATACCTAATTTGTTACTTGACCCCACTGCAGTCTCGCAGGACTTGCATAGTCATCTGTCTATGTAGTAGAGAATTTTGATGGGGAAAATATTGATAATTGCGAATGGTTCCTCTCATTCAGGGACAGAACTCTTTTACATAGTATAAATGTACAACATGCGACTTCAGACTTTACTTCTCTCCTGAAAAGTAAACTGCAGAAGGTTTCTATTACAATTAGAAAGCCATTGCTCTCGGCCAATTTTAAACCTGCGACTCCAGTATCCAGTGGCAAGCATGATAGTCGTTGGACCATTGAGGACTGCATGGACTGCATGACTAATATAAGTAAAATTATCCAATGTCGAGTTTTGTTTGCATATTGGTATCTTGGCCTCATTTTGACCTGCTCTTTTTATCAACGAAAGCAATTTTATATTTCAGCTAGCACAAGAGTACTTGAAAGTACAGACAGAGATTGCGTACTTATCTCGCCACAAGGCCCAACTTGCAGAGAGACTGAGTGAAGCAGAAGGTTTGAGTCAGCTAGATCAGCAGGACTCAGAGCGTCATCAAGAGGAACTCAGAAAACTCGAAAATGAAAAGGTATGTAATTTTTGTTTTCTTTAATAATTTTCTCTGTTTCTTGCCATATACAAAAATTGATGAAACTAATAATAATAATAATAATAATAATAATAATAATAATAATAATAATAATAATAATAATAATAATAATATAATATCCTATCCTATAATACAAGTAAAATATAATACAATTTTAGTAACTTTACAATGTTAACGTGTTAAAAAAAAGTGATGAATGTTTAGTCTGCAAGAGGACTACGGTATGCTCGTCTATTCTTTTCTCTCGTGGACTAAACTTTGCTATATGGCCATATTGGAGTTTTATTCTCCATCGTCAGCAGTCTATTGATGTTGCATTCTGTACCTTACTGATCACAAACCACCAATAAGAACAACACACACATACAGGGTGTAACAGAATAACTATTCCTAATTTTCTGATGTGATAGAGGACATGAAAATAAACATTTTTTCTTAATAAAGTATTGTCCGGATATGCAGCATTCCAATCAATGGTACATAGATTAAAAAATACAAATGGATGAAAATGACTACAATGAAGAAGTGAAGAGTAACTGTACCAAAGGCACTAAGTGCCAAAGTTGCATATTCAAGGAAAGTAAATAAAACGTATTAAGCATACAAAGATATAATTTATTACAGTTGTATGAACACTGTAATAAATTATATCTTTATATGCTTAATATCTCATTTATGAACACTGTTGAATCTGACCTCACTTGTGTAAATTTAAATAAAACATTTTACAATGCATAATTTTTTATTCTGAACTGAAAATATTATGATAGTTCCTTATTATTGGGAATACTATTTTCTTTTGTATCCTTCGCTAATGGCAGCATCTGATTTGAGGAAGCTCTAATAAATAAATAAAATATATTTTATATATTACAAGTGTTATAATGTGACTCATCAATAAATGAATAATAAAATGAGGCCCAATCGTGACTTGAAACTGGAGTTAGAAGTGGCAAATCTTATGGTTTCTTGAAAGACAAAACCGGTGTTAAAAACAAATCTCCTATGAATTCATCACATTTTTGGTAATTGTAATTCTATTAGTGCTCTCTTGTCATAATCATATCATTTCACTGTGATGAAGAACTTTCACTGTTCAAGAAATAAATACTAGTAAATAGGTGATGATGTGGGTGGAAGTGATGATGATGATGATGATGATGATGATGATGATGATGATGATGATGATTCATTCATTCATAGTGTTCTGCCCAAGGGCAGGTCTTTCACTGCAAACCCAGCATTCTCCAGTCTTTTCTATTTTCTGCCTTCCTCTTTGTCTCCTCATATGATCCATATATCTTAATGTCGTCTGTCATCTGTTATCTTCTTCTATGGATGATGATGATGATGATGATGATTATTATTATTATCATTATTATTATTATTATTATTATTATTATTATTATTATTATTATTATTATTATTATTATTATTATTATATAGAATGCCTTATATTTTGAGAGTGAATCAGTTTTTTGTATTGAATAATAGCATCCTTTTCTAGTTCATGTTCTAAAGGTGACTGATGAACTATTAATTGCATTGCAGATATTGGAGTAGATTAATTGACAACTTTTGTACTTAATCAGAGACTTTGATTTTGTAGTCGTTTTATCTTTTTAAGATTTGTTGTTATTAAAACTTCATAGCAGTATGTAATTACTGATTTTATAATATAGACATTATACTGTAAGTAGTAATATATCAGTCTCCACTGTCTTTATGCATGACCTTATAAAAATACAGTAGTTCGAAAACCACCAGAACCCAGTATGACAAACTCTGTATATACGTGTATGTATATGTGTGTGTGCAACCATTTTGGGTTAGAATATTTGCACAGTAGAACCCGTTATACTGTGGGTGTGGGGGGGGGGGAACATGTTTTATACCCATGTTATAACCTATTGTTGTTTTTTTTTTACTCGGTTATTTAACGATGCTGCATCAAATACTAGGTTATTTATCGATGGGATTGGTGATAGCGAGATGAAGCCAAGGATTCGCCATACATTACCTGGTGTTCACCTTATGGTTGGGGAAAACCTCGGAAAAAACCAACCAGGTAATTAGCCCAAGCAGGGATCGAACCCACGCCCGAGTGCAACTCTATATCAGTAGGCAAGTGCCTTAGCCAACTGAGCTATGACGGTGGCTCCTATTCGTGGTATAATGAAATTTGTTTTTAAATGAGTATGAGTTAACTTCAGTACAGTATTTAAATATTTTCACGTCTTCTTTATGGAAGAATTGCTTAATTTAGTTTGGCGAACTTGTCCTGAACGTTTCCTTAAAGCATATTGCTTCATGGCAGCGAGATGCATGAGATGAATCTGTTCACAATCTGGTTGACGTTCCATCATTCTACCACTTCATTTATTTTCTTTGTCATTTCGTTAACTTTCAGAAACATTCGGCTCATCAACGTCATCTTCACAGTCAGATACGTGGAGGCCTACCAGTTTACTTGCACATTCATCAGTTTTTCTCGCAGAAGCATTGATTTCTTCGTTGGTTAAAGATAGACAACAGGAAGATCTTGGTCGACATTTACCCAATCTTCAATATCACTTTGCTAAAGACTTGTTTCTAGCACTCTAAAAGTGATTACCATATCACGCTAAAAAATTACAACTTTTGTTGCCACATTATCAGTTGCATTGGTCGCCGCTTTCGCGAAATATTTAATCCAGCAGTTCTCAGATGATGTGGAACTAACGTTTCACTCAAGGTTAAAATAACAGAATGAATTGCATATACAAAAGAATGATGGGTTTGGGAGCAATGGAATGCAGTTCACAAAGGTACAAAGTTTTAAATCAGAATACAATAGTCTGGTGGACAGGTAAAAAATAAATAATGGGATCTCCAGAGTACATTCAGTATTGTATTTCCGGTACAAAATAGACTAGATATACTGTACAGGAGAAAAAGAGCTTTGAAAACTGGAACTAGACAGCCAAGACCATTCTTAGGAGTTGGGAACATTATTTGGGAACTGTGTTCACAGACAAGATCTGCAGAATCTAAAAAAAAAAAAAGAAATGTTAAAATGTTATGTTTTATTTAACGAGTCTCGCAACTGCAGAGGTTATATCAGCATCGCTGGATGTGCCAGAATTTTGTCCTGCAGGAATTCTTTTACATGCCACAAAATCTACTGACATGAGCCTGTCGCATTTAAGCACATTTAAATGCCATCAACCAGGCCCGGGATCGAACCCGCAACCTTGGGCATAGAAGGCCAGTGCTATACCAACTCGCCAACCAGAATGTATGCCAGTAAATAAAATTTATTATAGGCATATGCCTACCTCTATTATACAATGAAAATCAATCAAAATATTTATTTAGAAAGTGCATGCGATTTAATGAAAAGTAAGCATACAAATAAAAAACAAATAATATATGTTCATTTTATCTTCAGATACCTTAAATAATTAGAAAATCTCCTGTTTTAATGTCTGGAAAATAACTTAATGAAAAATATTGCGTTTATTTTTAATCAAAATATAGAAAAATTGAGAACAGTAGTATTAGAAAATAATTTATATTAATTCTAAATATCACTTAATATGAATAGATAATAAATTAATTGTTTATGTGGAATTTCTTTTATAGGACATATTATTATCACTGCCTTTAGCGTGAAAAGTTATCTTCCTTGTTTTCTTCTCTGCAAAGTCTTTTTTAGGATTTTATCTAAGTTTAAATTTGTGCTAATTCCACACTCAACTGACATAATTACCAAACTATGTAAATGCTTTTGCTACACTGATCAGCAGGGAACGGATTTATATGGACTAAAAATATATGAAATATGTAAATATATATGTAGTTATTTTTACCAAAATATGGAATTAAATATGGATTTTTACCAAAATATGGAATTAAATATGGACTTAAAATTATAAAAAAATGACTATGTACGTTAAATATTGGTACATTTTAATCAAACTAAACAAAAAATATAATGGACGTACCTTATCTTCCAATGTAGTTTCAACAAAACACAATTTTTATTGTCTGTTACCATAACAATAGGTTACAAACATTTCTTTCAAGTGCTGAAAAGTGAATCTTCTTCTATTGTCTCTGAGGATAGATTTATACTGACTAAAAGAGCGTTCGACGTCACAAGAAGTAACTGGTACATAATTCAATTTCACAATGTCTGCTGGGGATAAGTCCAAGTTAATCTTCACTGTTGATTCACCACTCATCACAGCAACAACCTTTTGTAGTTCTTCATATCCAGGGTTTTTTGAAAGTACAGTGTCCACCTTAGCTCTTACTGCATCTGCAACTTTACCTCTACCACGATTCAGTTGTTCCACAGTACTATTTATAATTTCAAAACTTTCAGATAGTGAAAGGTGCCTATTTTGGAGACTTTTGAGCGTTTTTATGATGCATGAAAATGTATGCTGAATGTGAGCTAAGTCATTCTTCACACTTATGTCACAGGTAACTGTTTTCACAGTATCAATTGAGACTGCATCTTCAGAGTCCAATGTAAGGAGAACATTGTTAATAGAGTCTATATGTTCGGCATAATATTCAACTGCTTCTAGCCATGTACCCCATCTAGTTAAAATTGGCTTTGGTGGCAATGGAATTTCAGGGTACATTTCTTTCAACACGTTAACTCTACTGGGAGCTTTGAGAAATACTTTTTTCACTGATGAAATCAACAAATCTACTTTAGGGAAATTGTCTCTGACCACTTCTGCCACACGATGAAATGCATGCGCCACACAAGTAAAATGAGTCAATTTAGGATATACAACAGATAATGCTTGTCCAGCTTTGACCATATAAGGGGCAGCATCGCTAATAAAGAATAACACATTATCGTACATAATACCCTTTGGCCACAGGATACCCATAGCTTCGTTGAACAGTTTAACTATAGTTTTGTTATTGCACTTTTCTAGAACATCACAATGTAAAAGAATTCGTTCAGAATATTGTTCACTTAACAAACCGATAACTACATTACCAACAAGTCTACCTTCTTTGTCGGGAGTCTCATCAATGGAAACCCAAATTGAACTATCTTTAATTTCATCTCTTATCTTCTGTATTGTCTCATCGTAGATGGATGGAGCATACGTCTTCCTAAGTGTTGACTCATCCGGGATTGTATGTTGAGTATATTTTTCAAGGAATTCCCTGAAGACCTTATTCTTTAGTTTGTAGAGAGGAATATCAGCAGAGATGAGAGAACGGCACAGGTCGATGTTAAACTCAGATCTTACATTCGATGTTGTTGGTTGTGTTAAAAACAATTGTCTCTGCTTGGAATTTAGTTGTTTGTTGGCCTGATGTTTACTAGTTGTAATGTGTTGTTGCACCAGGAACTTTTGTGTAGATGATACTGCACACTGACACAAATTACAAAATAATATTTTATTGTCAGTTGATAAACCATCTTCTTTAAATTCTGAAATGTAACTTGTTAGTTTTGATTTTAAATTGACTGAATGACGTACTTTTGGCATATTTACCGTCTTTATAGTATGATTTACAAAACTGAACCTATGTGTACTCTGACTGGCATTTAACTGTTGAGCTGCACAACTGAAGTCTGTTAAAAATTTTAAATTAAATTAATACAGTTTTGTAACTTACTTTCCCATTGTTGATAGGACTGCTAATTTTCAAATAACTCTGATGTTAAAGGGATTACTGAACATGTGTTTAAATCTCTATTGTTGAAATGTATGTTTAAAAGTTAATGGAATTTTGTTTTGTTTTATTGTTAAACCTAATATAATATGGACTGTTTTATATGAAATATGGAAAATATATGGAAATTAACGAAAATATGTACTAAACTCTAAAATATGGAAAAATATGGAAAATAAAAGTAGGATTTTTCAACCCTACACATTGTGAAACATAAAGATAATGCAAAATATAAATTATATTAGCTTTATAAGTAAATATGTATTTACATATAAATCCTTTCCCTGCTGATCAGTTTAAGTTTGGAAAAACTCCTTTTCTCTAATGTCACAGTCACTGGGAGTGTGAGGAAAATTCTAAGAGAAATAAATAAATTTGTGAATGCAATAGATCTATTGTTGCAAACAAGGAACTCAAGCATTTTTATGGAGTTCTTAATCTTAGATGGCAGAACTGGCGTCTGTGTCTAGATTTCTTAACAAAGTGTGTAACCATCTGTATCAGCCACTTTTATGTTATGCACTTGTTATTTTTCCTCTTCTAGCTTGGCATCTGTCAGTGCCACTTCCAGGTCTGCTGCGATTTTCTTATAGTAGTCTTAGGTGCGGGGCCTCCTGAGATGTGGGGGCCCAATTGGGATAAGTCAGTCCAATCAGCATAAAACCGGCTGTGTAGACAGCATGTATAAAAGAAGTTGGAACCAAGATTAGACTCCGCGAATTCTATTAAAGTGGATTTTTAAATAAAATTCTTAAAATAACAGGGAGCATGATGATGGTCGCGATATATCCGATTCCACGGTATACCAAGGTGCGGTATAACAGGGTTCTACTGTAATTTGTTTCATTGAAGTTGTGCTTGTTGTCTCTTAGTGGACATATTGTGTATGTGGAATTTCTTTTACAGGAGAGTTTGTTGGCATTACACAGAAACCTGAAGATGCAGCTCGACATCATACATCGACGGCGTGGCAACAGCGTGAGTGATGATGGCTGGGTAGTCGTACCGAACCAGAACCATTCCCATGTACCCTAACCTCAGTTGAATCCATGTGATCCCATCACAAATAGAAGTGCCACAGGAAGTATCCACGGTACACATTATGAAGAGGAGATGAGCATGACTGGTCGGTCTGTAATGTTTTTTTGATGTAAAGAATACAGAGAGATGGTGTTTGTGATAGTAAGTAAGGGCTGCCAGAAGACCGTCATGGATGCAATGGTGTGAATGTTTAGGTTTATGGAATGTTGTTGAGCTGAACAATGCCAGAGTGCAGTGTTGCCAACCAAATCTCCATGCTCCAAGAAGCTAGCTGTATCTGGTTGGCAAGTATGTGCAATGTATCTGGATGTTGAGGTAGTCAATGCTGGGAAGATGATTACATTGATGTAGTAAAGTACAGATTTATTGAAATCTTAAAAGAACTGTTGACATCACAGTTTTGTATTCTCTAGTCATTTCTAGTGACTTACATATGACTACATTTGTGGCTATATCTTCAATGTATGGACTTTTATTTGTACCTTCCGAGTCCCATATGTCGACATATCGAATTACTTTTAAATTCGTAATATTACTTGAATGTTCAAGTAATTGCAGCATTCACGAGAGAGAGAAAGATAAATGGATGCACACCAAAATGTAGCACGTTCACGTGTTAACAGTTTTGAGGAGGGTTTCACTCTCATCTGGATGAAGCAGTTATGTAGCACTCGGTTTTTTAGAAGCATTTAGACACAGTCAGCTCTTGTTATTATGTGGAAACTTGAAAAAAGTTTACTAGTAGTAGTGATAAGTCATAATATTGAAGAAAATGGCGAAGTGATTCTTCATTTTTATGTTTCCAGTGTGGTAATTGGAAACATAAAAGCCGAGGAATATAAAGTATGGCAGAATTTTGTAAATTGAATGATAAAAAATATTTTATCGAGATCCAGTTGCTGATTATTTACAGCTTAATTGATCTGTATTTCGATGGTCTAAAGTTTTGCTGTGCTAAATGCTGAATTATTTTTAGCATTTCAAAAGTTTTATCATATTGCACATTTGAATTTGTTACTTTCATATATGTTTAATGCTTTGAAAGATACGAATTATGATTTGCAAAAGAAGTGAGGAATTTTATATGCACTAAGAATGAACATGATTTTTGTAGATTCTAATTAGAATTTGAAAACGATAATTTTTTTATCTCACTTTTGTTTCTGGGTCATTAGTTACAGTTAGGGAGAGCCAAATATAATGTTCCTTCAAGTACAAGAATGTGGATATATATATTTGCCAGAAGTAATATTGAAATGATAAATTGTCTTCATTGTCATGAGACATAAAAAACTACATTTTACATAAAAGAATTAATCATGAAGTGTACTAAACTCAGCAAAGGGATGCAATAAACCAAAAATCTGAGTGCTGTCTACTGGGAAGCAAGAAACAAAATGGGTTAAATGATTCCAAATGTGGCCATTAAAAACCAACCAACCAACTAGAATTAATCGCTCTATATTTTTCTTAATACACACAAATTGGAAAGAGATACGCAGTTAATGTATATTTGAAATTTTCCCTTTATCAGTTCTCTTTGGAGCTGGTTGACATAAATTAACACTAAAGAATGTTTCTGTCAGTTGCACCTTTTGTGATCTTAATTAAGTGTAGTTTCCTGAAAATTCATTCCAGAGTGTTTTTTTAATTATTTTTTATTGATTATTTTACGGCCGTTTTTCAACTGCTGTGGTTATATAGCATCTGAAAGAGATGGTAATAATTCCAGGGAAATGAGTCGAGGGTCCAATGTCGAAACTTGCTCTTGCCGGAAAAAACCTCAACCAGGTAACTTGTGGCAACCAGGATTTGAACCCGGGCCTGCTCATTTCATGGTCAGGTGTGCTGTGGTACATTGCATAACTGCTATTTGGATCAAAGCATATTGGGCTGACGAAAGTTTCAGATATTAATTCCAGACACTAATGCACTCAGACATACCATTACAAAGTTCACAAGAGTTATTTTGAATCTTGACCGATTCAGCATGACACTGTCTAAGACTTAGGCTTGATTCTGGATGATTGTGAGAGGTTGAGGAAGCTATGTCTCACTGTCTTAGTAAGCATGATGATAGAGATATTTCGATAGTCAATATAATGTAACATAATCTAATTTTATTTAAAGTTCAGTCTAAATGACATATCATAGTTTAAAATCAGTAACACTTACAAAAGTAAATGATCATGTTATAATATACAATGATCATTTACTTTTGTAAGTGTTATTGATTTTAAACTGATATGTCATTTAGACTGAATTTTAAATAAAATCATATTATATTATATGTCTCACTGGCTAGTGTCTGACTCTCCTTTGTATGGCCTCCTCTCCTTCAAAATTCGCTAAATTCGGAACTGTTACATTCAATTCAAAATTTCCTTGAGAGGACGCGAAAATACATGTAAATTTTTTAAATGTAAAATTATAGATTTTCATTAAAATTTATATTTAGACCGAGAATTTATATGCACTAGAAAGGCCAAAATATGCATGCAACTATGCACTAAAAACCTTAGAAATATGCACTGAAAATGTATAAATTAACTTACTATGGAATGTTTTAGTGCACTTTTAACTAGAGATTCAGATAACTTGTAACTATACTTTTATCGTACTTTAAAAATATCTGATAACAAATATCAAATAATTTCACTTGTGTTAATGCAACTGTGTTTGCCGTAGTTTAAATGACAATAAACTAGCCTATAGGGTTTTCTTCCAGGTTTTCTTTTGTGAAGGAACGCATTTTTTCAGTTAATACAAGCCTGTATGCTGAAAATGGTGTAACTGGGGCAAACTTAAAAAAGAAGGACCCTTGTCAGATTATAATTTTTGGCCCAGAGTTCATCTTCACCTTCAACCACTAGGTCTGTAGGCTTTAGGGATTGCAATAAGCCTAACTGCAAATGTTAAGGCCATATATGCAGCCATTTTCGTAGCACTCTCCATGTTGTTGTACGAGACATTCCTAGTTCACGGCTAGTACGCCGCAAAGATTTCTGAAGACTACATATGACTGCTCTGACATTCTCCACTCTTTCGTTTGACACTCATGGACGTCCTGAACTCTTCCCTTTACAGATACATCCAGTTGTTTCAAACTGTCTATACCATTGACGAATGTTGTTATCGGACGGAGGGTCAATTTTAAATTGCCGTTGGAAAGCTTGCTGTATTATTGCCGTGCGAGCCAGAGTAACAACCGGCAGATCAAAGAAAAGGTTAACAACAATAACAGACCTGTCGATTGCATACTGTTCTAAAGCGATGTTGTCGCATCTTTTTCAGACTGCAGGGCGTACAAACGAGAAACACGACTACTTTATAACTAATATTATATAATAATAATAATAATAATAATAATAATAATAATAATAATACTTTCATGCTATCTAACTACATTAATTAAATAAATATGTAAATTACAGTTATTAATTACCTGACATCCTAGCTCTCATCTGAACTGCTTCCTTCACTGTCATTGTCACCTACACTTATAATGAACAAGCCTCTGTCGTTTTCAGAATCGCGAACAATATATTGGCGTTCTATTTCTCTTGTCCTGTTAACACACTTTGTCCACAATTCCGAATTTATAAGTTCAACACATTCTCGTATAGTTCTGCATACACTGTCACTACGTGATGGAGTCACATTTCGTTTTCGAACTTCATGTTTTAAGCGCGCCCAAATAAGTTCAGTAGCATTTAAATTACAGTGATATGGGGGCAACCACAAAACCTCATGGCCGAAATCTCTTGCAATTTTGTCAATGACAAACTCTCTACTGATATTAGCTTCTTTTATAAGTTCAAGCAATACAGATATAGTGGGGAGTGGATTGGGTACTTCTAGATTGTGCTGTACCATGAAGCTAATAATATCATCCTTTCTTGTGGATCTATTTGGTAGCCTAAACTGTAGCCTGGAATGATAAGCAGCGTTATCCTTTACAATTATACACGGAGGGCTTGTTGGAAGATTTTTCATTAATTTGTTTGTAAACCAGTCCTCGAAAATTTCAGAATTCATTTCATCATGTGAATCTGCTTTGGAGTCACCTATATTTCTAGCTGAAAGGAACAATTAGGAACCCAGCTGTCACTACTACCTGCGTGCAAAACCATAATTCGTTTCCCACGAGATACAGGGGCATTGAAGGCACATGAGCAACTCCCAACATCCCAACCTTTTTTGGGGACATCATGGGTGTCATACCATGTCTCGTGCAAAAATATAATTTTATGGCCTGCCGATCTTTAAGAACGAAGTGTGTTCAAAAATATTTGTACCTCCACATTACTATTCTCGACGATTCCATTATCATGCGTCTTTTGTTAAGAATTCGGAACCTGAATCCTAACTTTTTCAATAATTCTCTCAGTGTTGTTTCTTTGTAGGGGAATTCATACTTGTTTTGAAGTTCTATTAATATTTCACTAACTGTTGGCGACTGTCCATTTTTAAAAAAGTCATACACCGTTCGACGAATCAGATCGCAGGTGAAGTTATCAACTTTTTCAAATTCCTGTTTTTCATTTTTACATTTTTTGGGTGTTTTAGGACCTCTTTCTACAACTCTGCTTACGGCTTGCCTACTTAATCCAACAGCTTTTTCGGTCTCTGTAATCGGTCCCTCGCCCAATTTATTACTTTTGACGTAGGCATACACATTACAAATTATTTTCTGAGACTGTTTATTCAATGTCCCCATACATTTGCTACCTGTAATTGTCTTACTTCTACTAGTTGAAGGAACACGCACATTTACATTACTTTCAACTTCATTGCCTTCCCACGGCCTCCACATCTTAAATATTAACACCAACTTATAACTTCCACTTGAAATGCTTTACTAAACTGAACAAACATTTGTTATTAAAAATGGCAACCTTGGTTCTTACTCCACGTGGACTTGATATGTACACGTCAAAATTCAATCCTGGATTGCCATTGGCGGCAACAGTTTTTTGTAGAATATGATTGGAGTGGTGGGACTAAAAGAACCACAATCACAAGCGACAAACAATGACTTATAAATATCAAAGACTTGCCGGTCATTACTCCGGCTGGCGCAGTGATAATACAGTAATAACAGAACCAAACTTTTCAAACTGCAACACACAAAATGACTTGTGCACAGGAGTCACCATTTTATAAATTTAATGCTGTGATGCAATAAAGATGAGAAACAAAAATGCTGCACTATTTAATTACAAAAGAAACACGCATCCACTTTCGTTTGTAAAGCTATGCCAACCACCTAAAACTCTGGTAATCATTTAGGGACACGGTGTAGTATGCCATTTGCATGTAACCGTTATTTCTTGAAAATGACATCCTTCAAATGCCCTCCGCCAACGTTCATACGTTCTTGTAATCGCTCTGTGAAGTTTCTCATTACACTTTGCAACATTTCAATTGTGATGTTAATTTCTTCACGAATTACTGTCTTCAGTTGTTCAATGTTTGGGGGTTTGTTTACGTATACCTTACTTTTTAGATACCCCCATAAAAAATAAATCACATGGTACTTAAATCGAGGGATCGTGCAGGCCAGGGAATATCTCCATTTCTCGATATGACATAATCTCCTAACAAGTATCACATTTCCTCATAGAGATGGCTGCAGTATGTGCTGTTGCACCATCTTGCTGACACCTGCCTGAGCATGTCTGTGAACTGAATGCGTCGGACTACTCACTAAAACAATTGTGTCTCAATATTTTCAGGAGTATGAACAGTTTTTTCTTTACTTGTAGGTTTCTTTTTTAGTGCTGATCCTGTTTCTTCTAAATTGCGAACCCAGGCTTTAATCGCATGTGGAGAGGGGACAGGATTATGACAATGGAGTTGAAAGTGACGGCGAAACTCCCTACGAACACATTGTGCGCATTGACCATTTAGCTAATAAGATTTTACAGCAAATCCTTATTGCTCACCAGCCCAATGCTCCATGTTTAATAAATTGCAACAATCAGGTTAAACAATGACAATGAATTTTAAGCCAACTAAAATAATCCATGTACTACCTACCAGCAGCAAAATTAAAATCTTCTGTTTCTTTAGCCCCCCCTTATATCAACTATTACAACTGTCTTTCTGTCACTGCGTCTTCCATGTGTTGGATATTTGTGTCAAGAATAAAATTATTCCATTCTAAAGAGAATTTATTACGGAGAACTTCCGAGTCAGAATTGCTTTTGTTTTACAATACTCGCGATAATACGTGATTATTTTGTCTAATATGAGCAGTTGTTACATTGTGGCATCATCCATATGCGACTGATAGAGTACTGAAATATGGCTTCCCAATTGCCAGATAGCGAGTGTGTTGTGCGAAAGTAAGCACTACCCTTATACGAAATGGATTTTACATTTTTAGAAAGTCTTAAATTTTTAACAAACATAGATTGTCTCCAAAACATTCTGAGCAAAGCTTATGCTAGCATCTGTGACATCTTGTAAAGACGTAATTAAGAGGGAAAGTAATGGATTTAAATCAGGAGTAGAATTTTCTCTTCTTTGTTTATTTTTTTTTAAGTGGGTTATTTAACGCTGCTGTGTCAACTACTAGGTCATTTAGCATCAATGGGATTGGTGATCGCGAGATGGTATTTGACAAAATGAGGCCCAGGATTTGCCATAGATTACCTGACCTTCGCCTTAGGGTTGAGGAAAACCTCGGAAAAAACCCAACCAGGTAATCAGTCCAAGTGGGAATCGAACATGCACCCAAGCGTAACTCCGGATCAGCAGGCAAACACCTTAGCCGACTGAGCTACGCTGGTGGCTTTTTCTTTTTTACGTATAGAGATGTTCAGCTTGTGGTAACTCACAAGTTGATTCTTAAGTGTCCTACTTTTTTTTATTTTACAAGTTAAAAAAACTGTTTTTGTCTTGGGATGTTTTGGAAATAATCTACTTATGAAATATAAGTGATATTATTCTTTTTACGTGTAAATAGTATACATGCAACAGTTCTGAAATATTAAATATAATGTGTTTGTAACAAAATTATTTTAGAAATTGAACTATGATGCTAATTAAAGTTCTATTGTTAGATATGTTACCATGAACATAAATATGATGAACAATTGTATTGTTCTAGAGTAGAAAGAAAGAAAGGAAACATGTTTCTTCTTTCATCAAAAATAATCCTTCATAAAATGTTTTCTGTTTTCAGTGATATGTTAACTTACATTTTCGGTTGATATAATAGTTATACAGGTATATCTTGCTTTAAGGTACTTTGCTAATACAGAACTTTTCAGTCTTATTAATGTTCATTATTTTCGACACTTGCGATTTGGGATTTTGATAGTACATGCACATCAGCCTTCCTTCCATAATATCACTTCAGAATATCACTTCTTCTGAAGTGTTTCTTAGTCACAAATGAGCAGAGGATGAAACTATTTTAAGATTAGCAATGCAGTATTGTGTAGCATTTTATTTTTTTCACTTTTGCACTGTGTTCTTTAGGCCTAGTGTTATTGCACACTTAATAAATGATAGTGTAAATATGTTTTTATATGCATTGGCAAGTGAAAGAAAGGTTTTATGTCGATACTTTAGAGCAGCAGTGTGAAAGGTGACCTGTTGTATTAGTGAGGTATACCTGTATCAGAAAAAAAAATAGTAATTTGTTGGTTTAATAAAGATATTGATCTTGTGTTACCAAAAGTAAGGAATAACGTTTTTTTTATTTTCTTTTATGAAATGCGAGAATATGCTTGTTTGAAAATGTTCATTGTTTAGCAAACTCAAAAGTAGACCTCTCTTCTAAAAGAACAGTACAAATTACTTCATGTATATATATACTTAGAAGATCATTGAAAGTCAGTCTGTACAGTGATCAATATGACCTGATAATGTGTTGTTTCAATTTGAATTTTCATTAGTAGCATTTAATTAGGTATGTTATGCTTCCCAACCATTGAACCAAATATAATTGTGGATCAGGGTGAAAATTGTTGATGTCTGAAATAGGATGTGAAAAAAAAAAAATGCATTCGTGTTCTCCCATATGTTTACAGTATGGTACATAGTTGCACTTGAAATGAAGACTGATTGAAACTCATAGTTAATCTGGTTGCTGGATGGCCTAAAACAATGAAAGGAAAAGTGTTGAGATTACTGTTATCTTTATTTATTACTTGTGATAAAAAGTCTTGGAATAACACTTAGTAACTGTTTACATGTAAATTAAAAGAATTAGAAGCTGCATAACATGGCAATTGTCAAGGAACTTGTGCTTCCTGAGAAGAAATGTTATTTTGGTAACTAATAACCATGATTTATTTTATTAAGAAAAATATATATGTATATATGTATGTACATTTTAAGATCAATTGTAAAGTATATGGCACCAGAAGTATTTGAATCTTTTTGTAAGCTTCCTCAGCACGTTAAGTAGGTCCCCCATTCTGTGTATGCAGGAATGGCAGAATTAATATCAGTGGGGACAATTTCTTAGTGATGAAATAAATTTCCATACAAGTTAACCAGAGCATCCATTCTTAAAGTGAAACCTCCTATACTCTTCCATTCAATTATTTTGCTCCTTTTTCTTTCATTGATATGTGTGTCCATAATCTTGTTCTTCTTTTCCTGGTTCCTCTCCTTTACTACAAAGTTTTATCTTTGCTGTCTATACGGGCATCAGAAATCCTGCCATCTTTCCCTCAACCTGTCCCTGATCTGTTGATCTGTTCTATATTTAGAGATCCATTAAATTCGCAAGATGTGATAATGCGAATTATTTTTATTTTGCCTATTTTTAGCGCGGTTTCTTTGTACAATGTGGGCAAAAAGTTCCACTACACATGTTTATTTTTTCTGTAAAGGAAGTCATGAAAATGTGTTTGTGTTACTCGTATGACATCTGACAGACGTATTTCGAGGTGTGTTCTTGGTGAAAGACATCTGTTAGACCTGAGTTAAATCATAACTCGGAAATTACCAGCCATTCCAAGAGGGCAAGATGATAAGGCGAATATGAGAGTTTTCAGTGTGGAGAAGAGACTTGTTGCTTACGTATGTTTTTACAATTAGCCACATACCGGAAAAACTGTGAGTAACATGCAGTCATATGTCCTGCGCCTTTCCAAATCCCTGTCTGTTAATTTATTGATAGTCACAAGGCGAAAAAATTTAATTTTCAAATCTTCCTTCATGTGGTCGTGCATTGTTGAGCATAGCATTTGCATTTGCACTTGTTGATTTCATTGGTGATCGATCCACTGACTCAATGACAGCAGAACCAGTTTGGTGTTGAAACCTTCTCTCTTCCACTTCAGCAAGTTATCTCTGCTGAGTGATGCTTTGACAAAACAGCCCTGCAATTCTACATTCTAACGTCTCTTCTGCAGTTAAAATGAAAAAGATTTAGTGAATATTCCTACACTATACCATTATCAATCAGCAAACTGTCATGTCTGATCCAAGTGGTATCAGTGTTTTAAAGTTAAATCGTAGTTCACTATGTAAAGACTTTAACTCGGATAAAAGTGCTCATCAAATATTTGAAAAGCAATTTATAAACAGTCCATATGGTTTTGTGTGTTTCATTTTTCTTATCTTATTTTAGCTATCTTAAACCAATTGAAGAGTTCACGGGAAAAACGATGAATGCCACAGTTTTGTTAAGGTTGATGTCATCTAATTCAATGGATCACTACGAAATTTAATGTTGTTCTTATGAAAAATGGTAAAAAGGAGAATTATCACCACGAATACAGTAATCCTTTCCTTTATTTTCTATAGAAACAGCACTACATCTTGCAGTTATAGACTCAATTAGATCATTATCTAATCCTTAACAGAAATGTGACATTCATTGTTTTTCCCGCAAACTCTTCAATTATTTGATTTTTAAATTGTGAGGAGTATTGAGTTTAATTCTGATTTATCGTCTCATTGCACAAACATTTACAATCAGCCTACAGCTTAAGAACTTTCATTTCTGCCATGTGTAGAGACTACAAACTCTTTTTTTATTCTATTTTGTAATAGCGAGGGTTATGTTAGATTTGCAGAGCAATTCGTGTTGACAGTTACAGATGTATCTTTTAGACTTGACATTTCCTGCACAGATGCATCGTGGTCCCAGATCAGTCCATTAAGAGAATGCTTCAGCTCGAGGCATGTTATATAGTTAGTCTTGTGTTCGCCTTGTGAGCAATGAGACCTCACGGATGTACTGCAGAGTGAGAGTGTTATAGTGCGTTTCATGAGTAGAGAGGGTTGCTTCGTCAGATTTTTAAACCATTAGCAGGTAGTTTTGCAGGAAGGCGAGAGAACTATAGAACCTTTAAAAAATCTTCATAGTTCTGCTAGAACATTCGCGTGTGTATCATGTATTATGTTATCTGTAACAATCACATAATTAGATGGAATGTTAGGTGAAAGCTGCTCCTGAAACCATTTTCTTTTAATGGTCGCTCTCCATTTCTTCTTGATAATCCTTAGTTGAACGCGATTTGAACACCAGTAACCGATTTTTTTTACAAACCCCTTTTCACTACCGATATATTTAACAATAATCTTGGAACCTTTACCAATCGGTGCACGCAGAACTGTATCATCATCACATATTGTTCACAGTTTATCTTTTGTCCACATTTAACTTATCCATGTTACGTCGAGAAAGAATGTAGCACATTTGGTTAATCTTATACGTATCTTTATTCGTACAAAGAAACTGATTATACAGTGCAACTATATCCTGACATTGCATCAAATATTTCTGCGGCATATTATTTTTCTTATAACAGAACTAAATATTTCTCATTATCTGCTAGATAGATGATCGAGACGCAGAGAAACATACCTTTCTTTGACACTTTTTAATGTCATATGTCATTCAAGCTTGGAATGAGGCCTTCTCCACACAAACTTAAAATATTTCTTCTCAGTGCATCGCTGTCAAAATTATCTATATTAGTTTTAGAACAATATTCTATGGCCTTTTTCGTTAAACTTGTCAATTCGTCTTTTGTTTCTTCTTAAGGATTCTACTTTTGACTAATTCCAGTCACTTTAATAGTTCTTTCATACACTTAGTGATGGATGGTGGCCGGGTAGCTCAGTTGGTAGAGCAGCTGGCTACGGACTGGAAGGTCCGGGGTTCGATCCCATGTGGTGACAGGATTTTTTCTCGTTGCCAAACTTTCAGAATGGCCCCGAGGTTCACTCAGCCTCCTATAAAATTGAGTACCGGGTCTTTCCCGGGGGTAAAAGGCGGTCAGAGCGTGGTGCCGAGGTCATGGAAAGCATGGGGCTCTACCTCCATGCCCCCCAAGTGCCTTCATGGCATGTTACGGGGATACCTTTACCTTTACCTTTACTTAGTGATGGATATCATAGGTTATCGAATATTGCATTGTCATATTCATAAACCCGGCATATAAGCTCTTTACTTTTGGAACGAATATGGTTTCCTCTTCCACCAATTAAATAGGACACTACAATTAAACGTAAGATAAAACTCACACTTAAGATTTCCAATGTTCACAATACCATGATTGCTTGAAATAGCAAACTGGTTATGACTGTAGCTTCTGTATGCAATAGGAACTACTGAATCATCAGCGACTTTATTTCAATCCTCCCAATACCTGCATCAGAAACAGTAAGTGAGGGTGTTTTCCAGGAATAAGGTTAAGTAATTGCTAAGGCTATTGAGGTCAACCCCCTCTATTCGTGAAATGCACTATAGTACTGTATAGTTCAAAAGTTACTGCAGAGCAGTGGCGGCTTCTCAAGGGAGTTGCAGGTTTGTACACCCCCCCAATAATGTTGCTAATCTCACGGCTTTGTTACTATTAAAGATGATATTTTATTTTACAATTTTCATTCATGATTATCTGCAGCTGGCGTCTTGTTTTGTACTTCTGCAGGAGCCTCTGAGCCTCTTGGTTTGCAGAGATGTTGAAAACCTATGGAAAGTAGTTTATAGAGATGTTCGGCTAGTGCGGGGACAGGGGGGGTTAGAGGCATGGCCTACTGCTTTCCTCATTGAGAAAGGTTTGTCGCACTCCCTGACATGGACACCAACGTCAGTGCAGATGAAACTAAATTCACTGGGAAAGTATCTGTTTCAACTAGACATTTGTCCGAAGTAATAAGCATGAAAAATGTATTCATTCAGCTTGTGCAATGGACAGTCGCATATTTTGCATATTACTTTCTCAATCTACGTGCACATAAACAGCACAATACATAAAGAAGCTTGTATTTTGCTTTAAAGTTCTAACAGTTGTTGTTCTGACAATAAGTGCTGCTATCTTCCGACAGCCTACGAAAGCTGCATTTGAATTTCATGAATGATAACGTTGCACTTGGTACTTGGTAGCTTTCTGATGACGATTCTGTGCTCAAATGTTTTTCATGAGGGTAAATCGCAATATAGAGAATGTAGAAGCTTTGCCCACGACCCCTTCCACTTTTGGACTTTCTGTATAAATAGGTATGCTTGTATTTATTCATTTTACTTATTAATTGCATATAAATTAGCTTTGTATGTATACGCCCTTAGGTATACACAGTTTTAAACTTTAAAGTAAAGTAGGTCCTCTTTGATATCCATTGTGCACCACCATATTTTCAAACCACCAGCCGCCACTGCTGCAGAGCAAGAATTGTTAGTAGAATATAGTTCAGAAGTTATAAGTGCCAATGGTTTGTTTTTTTGTGTTTAGTTAATTGCTCATCTGTTTTTTCCACATCGAAATGCTGTTGTGTATTAGCATAAGAAACTCACAAGCAAAGATGGAACAGGTCAACAGAGACTAACCCAGCAATTGAAAGAACTCTGGTAGAGAGGTGATATTCCTTGAGTATGACCACAGTCTACTATATACAGTCACGAAGCTTGAGTTTTGAGGGTGCTAGAAACAATAGACTGTGACGGGTCTATTTTGCATTGCCTGTAATGAGGCGATATTAGCGATCCTAGTGGTGAGCAACTATCTAATGTTTGCATATTTACTACGTATTGAGCTTCGCGACTGTATATATTAGACTGTGATATGACTGTCATCCCTTCTCGCCTAGTGTGCCCTAGCATGTTTTGTTTTGCACTGCTCTCTGCATCTCTTAAATTATTGTACTCAGCATCGATGGAGTGTCAGATCTAAAAGATGCGTCTAAATGTTTCAGTAGTACTTTTTTTTTTGTATAAAAGTAATGAGAAAACAATAGTGATAAATTATTTAATTTTATAAGGAACACATAACACCTAGGATTTGGTAAATGTCGAAGTAGGGTCATAAGGAATGTTGTATTTAAATGAGAGACTTGAATTTCCAATGCTGCACTTTAATTATCTAACAATGCAACTACTAGGAAAATACAATAATTGTACATAAAGTAGTACATTACAGCATAAATACAAGCACGTATATACATAATATCACAGGACAGTTTCACAATGTACTCAGTATTGAGAAAGTAAAATATTGTGATTTTTTTTCGTTATAGGAAAATTTTTATATGCTTTTTAAAACTTTTTTTTTTACTTTTCATTATTACACACTCCAAATTTAGAGAGTAGTTCTCATTTTTAAATTTCTTTATGTAGAAAATGGTAACATATTAAAATGTACACTTTCTTAATCGATGTGCATAACCCAGAGACTACCATTTTATTTTTATAAAAATATGTTTGTGATTTTTAAAAAAATAATTTCACTTTTTTTACATAACATAAACCTTGAAGTTCTGATCACCTATTCAAACGTGGTATGTTCGTATGAGAATAGTTGTAGGAGTTCATGGTAAATTTAGTTTTGCTTTCATGATCAGTATGGCCATTTAGCTTCATGATACAAAGAGGACAGAGTCATTGAAGTTGATTCTATTATACTAACATTGAAGTGATTCCAAGACTAACATTTTGCTGGAAGTTGTCCAATATTTGTAAAAGACTATGTAAAAATAGTAAGTCTTGAGCTATATTTGGTATTAGCCTGTTGCCTTTAGTACACTACTGTTAAACCAGTTTCGTGCCTCCCACAAACTAAACAACCTTCAGAAGCTTCGAATATTATTAATGCTACTCGTGTATATTGCCATTGTACTTTTGCCTGAAGCCCTCTTTTACACATGAACAGCAAAGAGTTTTTAAAGTTTTAGATGACTATAATTTATGTTTGCGATAGTGAAGTACTAATTAATAGTATAGTGTTGTGTTAGGATTTTCGAATCATTATGAAATGTGGATGTGAGATGTGGATATCACAATTAATATTTATATTTTTTTCTCTCGATGTGCGTCACAAGTTAGTAAGAACTGAATATCTTATATCAGTTGTAAAATCTGTAGCATTTAATTTAATTTCTCAAAATGAGAATAATATTAAAATTATCATTTTGAAATTTTTTTAGTTTTGAAAAGTGAATAGAGATCCAATCCTTTAATATAGGAGTATTAGGATTCTTTGCTTCAATTAGTGCAGAAAGCAGAGAATTTAATTATAGATTAATGATTTTATATGTTCAATATATTTTTTTTTTTTTTTAGAAATTTGGCAACTTCTTACGTCAGAAACAATGACTGACACCTAAATTGCAGCATGTGACTGAATGGACTCCGACAAGAGGGAAAATTTAAATATATTTTGTGTTGTCAGCGTCTACAATCAATAATGTATAAATAAGAAAGAGGTTACTCATTTTGTGTTTGAAATATAATTTTATTCAATATTAAATTTTTAGAACAATTTTCTAAGTTCTTTGGATATCAATTATTTAAGATTGTTATGAGATGAACTATTGGTCCTACATAGAGATTTGTAATAGATTTGATCAGAAATGTATTTTTCTTGCACTTAAGCAACAGGCCAACTAACTGACAGAAAAGGACTTCTTTTAGAACCAAAATAGATGTAGGTTTTTAAACGAGAACTTTCCTTGCTTTATTGTTGAAATATTTCACCCTGACTTTCCTGTTTTCTTGTATAACATCTAAGAACGAATTAGTACCGGCAACATGCTTTTGGAACTACGTTAACAAGCTTTACAATGAACAATTCACAGCAAAATATTTCATCAGAAATACTTCTAGTTAATTACTGTATCTAAGACTGAATTATCCTTTGGAATTATACTATTAATAATGAATGAACTATTTCTACCAACTACCAGTATGTGGTCAAGTTTTAGTTCAAACTACGTAAGCTTCTATGAGTATTACTGTAAATATAAGTATACATTTAAACAGTCAAGGGTGAACAGATCTTTAAGGTTGTGATCTTCATTTTGTTTTAGTTGATAGTAGCATAAATGCTACTGTGGCACCACCACCTATCACAGCATTTAGCATACCATCCCTGTAAAGATATTGAAAAAGTGGATTATAACACTGTGGTTTTATTGCATAAAAGTGTCATGTGATTTTTTCAAATATTCTGTGTGAAGTACGGAATACTGTTATTAATTGTGATTATACTGGGTGATTATCTGTGAAAGGTGAACATAGTGGAACTCCAGCAGAAGTTTACCCTGGCCTTGGCCGATATTTCGGATGGAGGTGAGCCCAGCCTAATGGGATAAACAGAGTGATGAGGTAACATTGTCTACTAGGAAAGGGAAGATGAAATGGAAAATAATAGGCCTATTATTCTGTTCCTCAACAAGTGTTAATTTATGATTCAAATGTTTATACTGTCAGGAGAATATTTTAAGAGAAATTCCCAAGTGTTCAATTTAAGGTCTTACTATGATTAATAAATTTCGTGAAACGGGTAGTGTTCAAGAAATAAAACGAAAAAGATGACGTGCAGTGCTCACTGTAGAAACTTTGAATGACATTGGACAGTGGCTGGAAAATTTCTCTAAAAAAATCTCTTTGGCATCATTCTCAACAAACGGGAATTTCCTACACTTCTGTACAAGAGGCTTCGATTTTACTTGGGGTAAAAATGTATGAACTTAAAATTGAGTGATCTAGTACTTATGAGCAGATTTTGTGAATGGATTTTGAATAAAGCGCATGGCAAAAAAATTTATCGTAATCTAATTTTGTTTTCGGATGAAATTTAGTTCCACTTACATGGCTGTGTTAACCCTTAAATTCACAAAGTATCCTATAGATACAACAGGTTAATAGGCTATATGCTATAATTTTAATAGAACAATAGAAAAAAAATTGGTAGGAAAATTAAATTTAACCAAAATTTCAGAATAATATAATATTGTACAACATATAAAATATGGACATTGCGATAGTTGTAAGTCTGACACGGTTTAATAAACTAGTGTGAGAAATGAAGTTTTGCCAATTTAAGGGTTAATATGTAAGAATATTTGAATATCTGATGTAATTGCAGTTTTCTTTTCCTAACATATCCGTATTATAAAAAAAATCAGGAGTCACAATGAAATTTTGTATTTACACACATTTAAACTGAAATTGTAATGTAATAGAAGCCGAATGCTGCAAATCCTGTTATATATGTAAGAAATGTGTGAAAAATGAAGGTAGAAAGTAGACAGTTCCAGTATCACATTGCATGATATGAATCTTGTTGCCGACCAGCCAGAAGCATATGCTCTACAGTGCATTAACTCCATGCCATGCTCATGTTTCATAGATAATTTGTTCACTTAAAAGGTAAAAAGGTATCCCCGTAACATGCCATGAAGGCACTTGGGGGGGGGGGCATGGAGGTAGAGCCCCATGGTTTCCATGACCTCGGCACTAGAATGAGGTGGTGTAATCTGTTCACTTAATATATAGAAAGATAACAGTAGGAAATTTAGTTGGAACGTCTGTTTGAAAATTAGGCTATAACATCAACTTTAATTTGTTCTGAATTTTGCTTCAAGATTACGTAATTTGCACAATTACTAATAAAATTGATTTTACTTCATTATTTAATATAATAATTATAGTATAAATTATGAGGGCATGTAGCACGTATGGGCGAATCCAGAAATGCATATAGAGTGTTAGTTTGGCGGCCGGAGGGAAAAAGACCTTTGGGGAGGCCGAGACGTAGATGGGAGGATAATATTAAAATGGATTTGAGGGAGATGGGATGTGATGATAGAGAGTGGATTAATCTTGCACAGGATAGGGACCGATGGCAGGCTTATGTGAGGGCTGCAATGAACCTTCAGGTTCCTTAAAAGCCATTTATAAGTTGTAATATAAATTATGAACAGGATGTGACTTTTAATTACACGAAACCTTAATACCTACCTTGGAGAAGTTTTGGCGGAGTCAAAGAGGGCCAGGCTGTCAGGTACAAGAGCGTAGTTGGAGGAGGGCTGAAAATTGAGACGAACATAGAGTTACTGTAATTAAAATCATGTCATATGTTAGCTGAATTGTCTAGATGTATTTTACTTAGAGAGAAACTGTCAATGGGCTCATGCCGAAGCTTCCCCTCAAATTTTGCACATTCTTACATTTCCACAGCAGACAGACAAATACAAAAGAAAATGACTACCATACTAACTGCCATCTAGTTGTTACCATATGAGATGCACGTGTTCAAACCTGGCCAAAGTCAAAGCATTTTAAAGAGTGATGAAATGTCTAGCATGGCTTTCTCTAGGGGGTAAGTAAACCTGGGAGGCCCGTTTGATATATTTATGGCATGTAAAATAATTCTGTTGCCGATAGAGGGCTGCAGGCAAAAATTTCCAGCCATTTCTCGTCCACGTCGAAATTTGGAAAATCACTATGGACTCATACCAGTGATTTTAGTGCACGTGGACTTGTCCCAACCATAGTACAAATGTAAGAATGCATTAAAGTTTGAATAGTTCCGGCCTTGAGTAGATAGTGCTCATTCAGTTGGCACAGTGCGTTTGGATACATGACTTTATCTCGCATGTCTCATGACAGGGTAGAGATTCATGGAGTTTGGCAACTCAACTACTCTCTACAAGTATGCGACATTGTTTGTTAATGCAGTATTCAAAATAAGTTTTTACAGCCTTACAATTCGTATGGGTGACTAATTTTTTGTCTGTTTGCTGTGAAGAAAAAGTTATGTTTTATTTAACGACGCTCGCAACTGCAGAGGTTATATCAGCGTCGCCAGATGTGCCGGAATTTTGTCCCGCAGGAGTTCTTTTACATGCCAGTAAATCTACTGACATGAGCCTGTCGCATTTAAGCACACTTAAATGCCATCGACCTGGCCCGGGATCGAACCTGCAACCTTGGGCATAGAAGGCCAACACTATACCAACTTGCCAACCAGGTCGACTGCTGTGAAGATCTATGTGCACAGTTACAAGGGTGGTTTCGATATGAGCTCATTAACAGTTCCCTTGCTGTTTCTTACTTTAATAATGCATATTTTCTTAAAGGTCTATGGAGCCAAGAGAGAGAAATACTTGGAAATGGAATGTTTGAGAGACTAAAAGCATCTTTATTGACTGAAAATATCAAGTATGAAATAGCATAGTTAAGATATTATGCAATATTTTTTGCTATTTTTCAGGTATGTTTAAATCATTTCATACATATGACACTGATGATTTGACAGAATAATCTTAATTATAGTGAGTCCCAGCAAATGTTTCCGGTGTTCCTTTCTGTCGACCAGAAGCAGTTCCGCATACTACCAGTACCACTGCTCTTTGCATCCACAAATTCATGGTGCTTCACCATTAAGATATATCACTCCATGTGTTAGCTGTATCATTCTGTCCTTGACAGCCTGCAGCGAAAGCATGGAGTGAGTTAGTTGAGAATAAGTGCAGTTTATTCATTGTGTTGTATTCGGTGCATGAACGTATACACATTTTGAAAACATACTTATAGAAAAAGATATCGTGTGGCAGACAAAGGAAATCTTTAGACAAAAATTTCCTACGTGCCCACTTCTATGTAAGAAAATAATACTAAATTTAATCATTGTGGTAGGAACTTAAAGAAAACATTGGAACAGAAATTGTTCTAGTGCAGAGGAACTGACGCATGAGAATGTTATTTTCTTATGACAATGTGAATTATGTATAACGCAAGTTGGGCGACACTTCCAGTGGCTACTGTGAAGGGGAAGAGTACCGAATATTATTAATCTAATAAAGTACGTAAGTTTTAATCTGGCGAAGTACTGTGAGTGTAGATGCAAACAGCAATAATAGCTTGGGGGGTCCTGTTGCTGGCTGGCTGATAGAACATGGGGCAACGTTTGCTTGTACTCATTATGTATATATAATTGACAATGAATTTTAAGGCTTGTTGAGGTTCCTTTGGTTAATATTGAAACTAGTATCCTATTCTTTATTTATCATCCTCCTATATATGTATGTATATTGTTTTGCAACATTAAGGCTCAAATATAATTGATCTATATTGTTCAAGACAGAATTGAACAATATTTTAACGGATTTCAGTGAGTGCAATGGTACGTTATTTCTTAAGTATGATAAAATTTTCTGTTTCCAGATTAAGTATTAAAATTATGTTTAGTATAATGACTTATCGTGAACTAATATTATATATATATATATATATATATATATATATATATATATACAAATTTAATTTAATCTGTGCTAGAAGTTAAAGAAAAGACAGTATATATTTGTCTTTTCTGGTTAATGAATATATTGCGAAATTAAAGTTTATTATATTACACATACCTTGTCAATGAAGAAACTGTTGAGATGTTCCATTTTGGTTGATAATATTGATGCCACATCATAGTTTTCAACGGATTCTAACATGTTTCCCTTGCATATTGCTAGTGCAGGCCACATTACTGCTAAAGTAGCAAGGAAATTTGTTATATATTCATAAATATTGGCAGACCAGTTGTTTTGCTTTCCCATAAATTGTGAGAGATCAAGATATCCAATAGTATTTTTAACAGTTTCCAATGACAAGCCAGTACCCAGCAATGATTCAGTCTTCAGGGTTGTATTATCTGCAGTAACTAATTGTTTCTGAGATATTTCTAGTTCCTGTTGGGAAGCCTTATTATTTAAGAGATGTCCAGAAGCTAACCTCACATCGAATTTCCTTGATATGGTTTGGAATGTGGG
This sequence comes from Periplaneta americana, assembly GCF_040183065.1. NCBI lineage: Eukaryota > Metazoa > Arthropoda > Insecta > Blattodea > Blattidae > Periplaneta > Periplaneta americana. Next base: position 103,008,862 of record NC_091129.1, read on the forward strand.
GATTTGGCGTTGAGCTCCGGTAGTTGTTCTTCTAGCCATAGTGTAGTTGGGCAGAGTCTGCCTAACAAATCTGTTTTCATTCATCACACGCCTGGAATTTCGTATAGCTGACAGATGTTCAACAGATGTTCTAGAACTTCTTGTCAACATTAGACGTTCTGTGTATGCTTCTCGTGCATTTCTATAGGAAGACAAACGTTCAGACGAATGCATGGAATCCCTTCGATCTGACAGACGATGTGCAGAAATCCGTGAGTCCCTAACAGTTACTATTTCGTCGTTAGCTGTAATTGATCTTTGATTTGAAAGTCGTTCAGTAGAAGCACTTCTTAGATTTCTTACTGAAACCCTACGTGCCATTGAGCGACTGTCATACCTTTGATTGTATAGGCGTTCACCAGAAATCCTTCTCGATTCCAACACTTCAGATGTTCGTCTTGAGTTTCTTGCAACAGACAAGCGTTCTGTTAGTCTGGTGTTTCTAACAAACGAAAGGTGCACAACTGATGTTCGTCTCGAATCTCTAGAAGCTAAAGCACGTTCAGTTGCTAGTCTGGAATCTCTCCTTGTAGAAAATTGCTCCTCAGATGCGCGGTTATTCCTTGATAAAGTTGAACTTCTGTCACGAGACAATTTGATTTTGGAACGTTCGTCACGTTCTCGGCGATCAGTAGATTTCCCATTAATAATATTACGTCGTTCTGCAGATAGTTTTCGGTCAGCTGCTGCTCTTGAAATTGAATTGTCCAAAGATAGCCTTACATCACGCATTTGGTGGGAACCAATTCGCCTGTCAGAATTCAGTCTCTCACGTGACTGCTTCATATTTCGCCTTTCTTCAGACAACCTAGGAGATGAACGTTGAGATATTAGCCGCATAGAATAGCGACGATCAGCGGAAACACTTCGTGTTGTTCGTCGAATGGCGTTCCTCGTATCGGAATCAAAATGTGTTTTGGAAACAGTCCTTGCTGAACGTCTCTCATTAGAAGTACGAATTCCTTCGAGAGAATTTCTCCTGTAAGATCTCAACTCCGATAAATTTCTATCCTCTGATTGTGATAGCCTTGAGACTGATCTCTGTGCCATTACCCGTTCACTTGCTCGTCGACCTGCCAAAGAAACTGCCCCAGATTCTGTCTGACGACGTTCTGAAGAAAGACTGCGATGAAGTTTGGTATCAGATCTCCGATCAAAGGTTGATCTGATTTTAGCTAATCTTTCTGACGAAGTTCTCCTTGACTCGTCCGGAACAGTCGACATTCTACGTGCTGGAGATGTTGATCGTCTTTCGACTGACGATCTTGTCAAAGTTAAATCACCTAATCTACGTTCAGTCGAAATTCTTTCACTCCTGCTAGTTTCAGAGAGTTTTACAGGCGTTCTTCTAGAAGAAAGCCTTTCGTTTGAATTTCTCCGTGAAGCAGTAAGATCGGACATTCTGCGCTCTGCGGCTAATGATTTCTGAACAGTAAGCCTTTCAGTTGACATTCCGAATGAGCTCCTGCGTTCAAAAGTAATTCTTCTGGAAGACTGATTTTCAGCTGTCATCCTCCGGGTTACGCCTAGTTCGTTTGATCTTCGGGAAACAAGCCTCTCTGTCATCCTCGTCTCCCTGTTGCGATCAGCCCTTACGGCCGTCCTAGAACCGCGATGATTAAGCGCTACTTCAGAAGACCGTCGACGTTCGGGAGAGACACTTCGGGTTGTTCTTCGGATGGTGTTCCTTCGTTCAGAATCAAGCCTCGTTTCCGAGATACTTCTTGTGAAACGTCGTTCTGCAGAGTTGAGAGAGTTTCTTCTGTATGTTCTTTGATCTGATACTCTCCTTTCATCGAATTGGTTTTTTATTGAATGTAATTGTCGCTCAGAATTCAAACGTTCACTTGAACGTCGGTTAGCTAAGGATCTCTCCGTTGTAGACGCTTTTCTGGATTCCGTCTGGCGGCGGTAAGAAGAAATATCTACTGATTTACGTTCATCATTAATCGTAGACTTATATCGCACATCAGAAACTCTTTGTGATGACGTTATTCTTGCAGACGATAGTGCTGTAGATTCGCGACGGTCAACTGATATTCGGCTTTCAGGGGAAACACTGCGCGTAGTGCGTCGAATGGTGTTTCTTTGTTCAACATCAAGCCTTGTATCCGAAATAGATCTTGTCAATCTTCGTCCTGCGGAGTTGTGCAGTTCATCAAGGGAGTTTCTCCTGTAGGATCTCTGACCAGAGAGTTTTCGGTCATTCAGGGACATCCTTCTTGAATTCAATTTCCGGTCAGTGTTCGAAGATCGACTAACAGAAAATCTCCCCGTTGGCATTACTGCTCTTGATAATGATGAGGCTCTTGATTCGCGACGATCAACTGATATTCTACTTTCTGTGGAGACGCTTCGTGTAGTTCGTCGAACAGTGCTTCTTTGCTCAGCATCAATCCTTGTTTTCGAAATAGTCCTTGTCAGGCGTCGTTCAGCAGAGTTATACATTTCGCGAAGAGAGTTTCTTGTATGCGATCTTTGACCTGAGAGTTTTCTTTCTTCTGTGGATATTCTCCGTGAATTAAATTGTCGTTCGGAACTCTGACGTTCAATTGAACGTCTGTTTGGCAGAGTTCTTTCGGTTATCACAGAAACTCTCCTGGATTCCACTTTTCGGTGGTAATCCGGAAGGACACGATTATCAATTAGCTGCTTTTCAGCGACCTTTCCAGACCGCACATCTGATACTCTTTCTGATGACATTCTGGTGTTTGAAGGGGGCATTGTCCTGGATTCGCGACGATCAACTGATACTCGACGTTCAGGAGAGACGCTTCGAGTAGTTCGCCGAACGGTGTTTCTTTGTTCAGCACCGAGTCTTGCTTCCGAAACACTCCTAGTTAATCGTCGTTCTACAGAATTGCGTGTTTCTTGAAGAGAATTCCTTTTGAAGGATCGCTGACTTGAGATTCGTCGTTCTTCCACTTGGTTTCTCCGTGAACTTAACTGCCGTTCAGAGTCCAGACGCTCATTTGAACGTCGGTTTGGTTGGAATCTGTCAGTTCCCACAGAAACTTGCCTCGATTCTTTCTGTCGGCGATAAGATGGAAGTTCTCTCGCATCAGCTAATTTCCTTTCAACGACTACTCTAGATCGCATATTGGAGACTCTTTCTAACGATGACATTCTTGCAGGTGAAAGTGCGTGAGATTCGCGACGTTCAATGGATGCTTGGAAAGACACTGTGCGCTCAGGGGAGATACTTTGGATTGTGCGTCGAATACTGTTTCTGCTTTGAGAATCAAGATTTGATTCTGAAATACTCCTTGAAAAGCGACTTCGTTCTGCGGTACGTGATTCAGGAAGTGAGTTTCTCCTGAACGATCGCTGCTCTATGTTAGCTTGACGTCGACTAAGAGATGCCCGTTCAGTTGCCTTGCTCGTAATAGAATTTCTCCTAAATTCATTGGAGCGACGATCTCGAGAAAGGCGAATTTCAAGCAATTCCCGATCAGCGGATATTCTTGTTGAAGATCGTATTTCATGACCTCTCTCCGACGAAAGTGTTCTAGAATCGCGACGATCAATTGATCCTTGGGAATAAACACGGCGTTCAGGAGAGACACTTCTTGTAGTGCGTCGGATAGCATTCCTTCTTTCAGCATCATGTCTTATCTCTGAAATTCTTCTAATGGATAGTCGTTCTTCGTAACTTCGCTTGTTATCAAGAGAGTTTCTCCTGTAAGACCTTTGTTCCGAAGCGTTTCTTTGTTCTGAAAGAGTTTTCCTTGAAGTTGATCGTCGTTCGGAGTTGAGACGCTCATTTGAATGACGATTGATCTGCCCCTCCATATTTCTGTAATTGGCCTGGCGACGGTAAGATGAAGGATTGTCGGAAACTCGAATATCTGCATCTTTCCTTTCAGAAGATGTTCTAGATGAGACTGGAATTACAGAAACCCTTTCTGCAGACATCGTTCGACGAGCAAACCTTATATCAGATCGCCGTTCATTTTGAGTTCGCCTCGAAATTTCATGATCAGTCATCCTACGTTCTGGTGACGTTCTGCGGGTTGATTGACTATCTACTGACATTTCTCTAGACTCAGCCATTCTACGTTCTGATGCAATCCTATGCGTAGACTGCCTTTCAGTTAGTCTTCTATTTCCATCCGATTCCGTGAGTTTGCGTTGTAGAGATGTTCTTCGAGTTGACTGTCTTTCTGGAGATGTTCTTCTTGAAATTTCAACAGTTGACATTCTACGTTCAATTGTTTTCTGATGAAGTCTTTCAGTTGATGTTCTCCTTGTGTCGTCAGTGTTAGCGTATGTTCGCTCTGTTGATGTCCTTCGAATAGACAGTCTCTCTGTAGCGATTCTTCTGGATACATCTCTTTCAGAGCTCCTGCGTTCGGAAGTAGTTCTGCTTGGAGATTGCCTTTCTGCCAGCCTTTTTGTCACGTCCAAAGTTGAGACTCTTCGAGAGAGAAATCTTTCAGCTGTCCTTCTATTGACGTCACGTTCTGATGACCTTGAATTCCGTTCAGGAGAAGTTCTTGAGGCAGTCAGACTATTGCGGGAAGCCGACAACGTCCTCCTGTCTGCCGAAACTTGACTTTCTACAGATTTAGGTACTTCCTCGGAGACATGATGCCTTTTCAGGGACCTGTACTTCACTTCTCTCGGAGCGTAGATCTTAGGCGTTGATGCACTCTGGTCTTTTGAACGAGCAGCCAAGAGCCTTCTAGCGTACCGTGTGGCTGGCTTAGGGCGTCCGTCGCTGTCGTCCGAGGGCCGCTGTGTCATCGAGCAAGTATTCTCCAGTTTGAACACTTCCGAAGTGGAACAAGTAGCGTGGTGTTCGTTGTCCGGTGGGTCAGGCCTAGTCATCTTCGTTTGAACATTCCGGTGGTTGGTGCATCCTCCGTCCCCTGGATCTTCCGGAGGACTGTGGAAGAAATAACATCCCTGCCATCATTCGTGTGTACAAAATTGGAATTATAATACGCCTAGAGACGAGTTAGATTTATCCTGAACATTTCAGTCCAAATAACCCTCAGTGTTTACTTGTTTAATAGCAGTGGAATGAAATTAATATTAAGCAACCCAGAACCATAATTATTTTCAGAAACTGGCATTATCTTCCTGAATTTATTAAATCAAATACCTAATTAGTATCTTTTGAGGTTTAATTACTGTCCTTCATAGATTACACGAGAGTCTATGTCCTTTTTTTAGGCCATAGTCAGTTTCTGGAATTTTCATCATTGTCCTTTGCTATGATTATGTTTTCTAAGAATGCAATGTTCCACTAACCATCTCACTAATGATGATGTTAAATTTGTTAATTTAACAACTTTTATAACTTCTCTGTGTTTAACAATAATGAAACGTTTATGGTAATTTACCTTAGTGATTAGTTTCGACGTTACTTTACGCCATTTTAAAATTTCTGGTTCTGCCGAAACTAATTACTAAAATGAAGTACCACAACAGTCTCACTAACTAAGACAGTGAAGTTATAAAAGTTTAACATTATCATTAGTGATATGCAAGTGTCAAACGTCTGTGAGAAAGAATGAATAAGTATCTGTTAAGTACGGTAAATAATTTCAGACTGATCTAGATATTTTGAATCTCGATTGTTGGTGGTGCCTATTTTCTATTTGGTGTTTTTTCCATCCATGATTCTAACTAGAGATCTTAACAGTATTCGAACGATGACAGAAAATTTATTGGACGAATAGTAAAAAGCATATCGTGACCTACTTTGAGCATAGTTTCTGATTTTATTAGAGTAACAGATTGTTGTAATTTCCATAACATTTCTGGAGCCTTCGTATTTTTCTGCCGAATTAGTAGTGAAGGTTTTCTTTGTAATTGAATGGCCGTAACTTGAAATTCGAATTACGAATTCCAGGATTGTCGACTAATTGTCCACTTATTGTTAGTCTTCAAACTAACACAGTTCGCACTTTTGCATAATTTAAGTGCAATTTACTAGGTTTAAGGGAGCACTATAGAGACAATTGTCTACATTTTTCGAGATAACAGCTTTCATTTTGGTATACATGTGTATCTTAGCAACCTATAAGACTTATCAAAATTAGACTTTCATCACACATTTACTTTTTCAGTTATTCATTTTTTTAAGAAAGAGGCAGATTTGAAAAATTCTACTCTTAATACAAATTTCATTCAATCATTTTTAATGTTTTTATACAACACCACTACTATGTTAGGAAGAGAAGTGTGTATTCATTTTTTAAATAATTCCAGATTACAGAGAGAAAAGTTTGTGAAGTAACCACATTTTTTAAAATTCCTTTGTTTATGCCATATAGGGCTAAATTTTTATCTTTTAAAAGTTTGACAGAAAAAAATTATTAAGTGTAACAATAATAATAATAATAATAATAATAATAATAATAATTTATTTTAGCTGGCAGAGTTAAGGCCGTAAGGTCTTCTCTTCCACTCAACCAGCAAAAAGTATAGTGAATACACAGAAAATAATTCAGACTCTTAGCTACAAAATTGTAGAATCCTTAATGATTTGGATGAAGAAAAATGCAAGCAGTAATATAGCGGAGAAAAATGACATTACCGTTGATACTACAAGAGTGCGTACCTTTGAATGAATGAATAGCCAATTTGTCCCTGAAGGGCTAAGGCCTCCGCTTGCCAGGGGTAGCTCGGTAAGACTCACGCGGGGAGCTATTGAGCTATTCCCCGTAAGTGGGCGTACCTTTATTGACCTTTAATTATGACGTAAGGAGGAGACTTTCCAATCGTCTTACACGCTTGAACTTTGGACACATTTACAGTAGGATGTTAGGAACGATTTATTGTAGAGAGAGGGAGAAATAAGTTTTTGTCCTAAAATACCATTTTTTCTCTATAGGCCTCCCTTAAGAATCTTAAGGATATGTTCTTTATTTATATTAAATATTCTTCAATCTCGGGTCTTGCTATACCATTCTAGTTTTCTTCTTAACAAGTATTAAATGTTTTATTTAATGATATTTTCAACTGAAGAAGTTAATCAGCGTCAGAATTTAACATATCATAAATGGTCTATAAATTTTGCCTGAAGCCAGCTATCAAGGAGAAGATACTTACGCGTGCCGTGTGCAAGTTGAGCCTTTTAAATTTACTTCCTTCCCGAAGGAAACTATGTAAAGATTATATTATAAAGTCCTTCGTCGGCAGGACTCGAACCCGCGAGCCTGGGAAGCAAAGTCTAGCACAACGACGGGGAATAGCCTCTCTCAGAGAACAACTTCTCCCGCTACCTTAGTTGCTGTTGTACGTAGGTACTCGTGCTGACTGATCTTTTACAAAACGAGTTCCCCGTCTCTAGTATGGCATGAATTAAAACTTGTCCCTTCGAACTGTAACACGTTGTTTATGTCTGTCTGTCTCTCTTGCTCTGCCATAGTTCTAGCGGAGTTTACCCTATTCTCTTATTTGGTCTTCCTGCCCAAGACAACATAAGTTGATTGACAAGCCCTCTAGGGCAGGCGGAACTTACCTTGCGCAATGTTCCAACACTTGCAGCTGATATGAGGACTCCAAGCCGCGGTCTGGCTGGCCACGCGACATCTCGGCTAGGATGGGACAAGAGAGATAGAGGAGTAGGAACCCGATGTGGGCCAGGCAGTGAGCCGGCAAGATCTTCAGACGGGTCTTTCGCATGGTGAGAGTTTCCTGTATTAATAAATACGTACATCACTGCTTAAATTTCCAACTTCTTTACCGTGTTAATGTTTAGGATTTACCTTACAAGGCTTATGCGGAGACTAGGTGGAAGGCAGATTTTTTAAAATCAGTTTTATAAAGTACGATCGAAAAGTCTCTCCGCAGCTCTATTAGTTCTAGTAACCCTAAAATACAATCGTGTAGAAAGTTGGTACTCCCCCATTCATTCCGGTTTGACAATTTCACACTCCCAGTTCATCATATGCTTAGCGACCAGTGCTGCCATTTGAATTCCCTACCAAATACACTTAAATTCTCTGCCGAGTGGATTCTCAGCTACACAAGCACTGCGGAGAGACTTCTCGATCGCATTGTATAAGTGTTAAAAGTGTATATAGAAAAATAAAGAATAAATACATCTACAGATATTCATCCTGGCATCAGTGTTGTAAGCTCCCATATCTAACTACAGTAAATGTACTGAATAACATGCTTGTTATCTCCGGAATCCACAATTTATATCTGATTTCAAGGCGGACCCAGGACGATAGATTTTTAAGTTAAATAGGTATGATATTATGACTTAAGGACACTTTAAAGTACAGAAGTGATCAGAGGATTCTTTGATGACAAAACGACGTGGTGGAATGAGCGTGACAAAAGAAACTGAAATACTATGAGAAACCTTATCCGAAACCCTTCGTGTCTACTAAAATTCTGCTAGAATTGAACCCCGACTCATTTCCTGAGAAGTGCAATCCAACTAGACAACATCTGTGTATTTGCGAGATGAAAAATTTAGTATAGGTCTCGAAAGAGATGGAGAAATTAGAAGTGCCTACTGTATTATCTCTCTCTCACTTGTCTTTCACCTTCTTAAATATAAAGAAGTTGTACCTGTTCTAGACATTGTAGACTGTTTTTTTCTGCGAGTTTATAGAAACTATACACACCCAAAAGTCCACTTTCTTAAACGTCTTCACATTCAGGGTAGAATTAATATAACTATACAAATTTTAACAGCCTAATCCTTGGATAGAGTACAACAAAAATTCTAATGCCATATTAGTCCCAAATGAATATTTTCCTTAGAAAAAATAAATTTTCCCAATGTTAACATTGCTTTACTCGATAAGTAGGGCCTACTATCGGTACGATTCTGATTTTTACTTTTAACATTAGAAAAACTAATTCATCCTCTTGCAGCTTTGAAATAAAATGGACGGTTTTCTTGCAAATTAAATTAAACGATTAACATGTATAGTTATTTCCTATCCTTTTGCAGCTTTGAAATAAAATGGACGGTTTTCTTGCAAATTAAATAAAACGATTAACATGTATAGTTATTTCCTATCATTAAGAAGTCTGGCAATCCTACTGCAGTGGCTAAGATACGGAATGTTACTATTCAGACTTGTGTTCGTGTGTATTCGTAGGTGAGCCGACTATGCGCTGTTGCCAAACTACACAGATTTTTAGAATAATTTTTTATTTAACCATGCATTTAATTAAAAACATAATATATTTTTTTATTTATTTTAATGTATTCTAGTGACCCTTCAATCTTCACAGTTATATTACTTTCATCTTGTATAAGACATCTCGCGTTTACTTAAGCCTATATGTTTCTAAGGCAGCGATGTAAAGTCAAATATGTACAGGTACAGACAAGGACTTCAAGGGATACGCGTGTTATTTTTTTCTTGAAACCAAACGCAGGAAAGCTAGGCTACGTCCATATAGCTTAGAACTGTGCGCAAGATTGAGTGCGGAAGTTAAGTACCAAATTAGCAACGACTAGAAATAAAGAGAACGTACAAAGGGTTTCTTTTCAGAATTTAATGCTGTGTTTTATGAATTTGGAAAGAAAATGATGCTCCGTGTATGTTATGCGAAAAAGTGTTGCTTATAAGAAAAACAGTATTAAAAGGTACCTATATAAATTATAAATATAATTCAAGTGCAGATGGGTTTAAACCGCACTGAATTAACTATCCCGCGCCGTAGTTGTGTGGTGTAAGGCATAATGCGTTGGTCTGGCGATGTTGAATGAGGACTAGTTAGTCATATAGTGAAAGAAATTATCTCATGATATTTCGGCCATTGTATGAGATCGGTGTCCGTCCAGCATGGTGAAGAATTTTTGGAACTTCATTGAATAGCGGAATCCGATTTCAGAAGCCAGCTGTAACGGTTTGTGGGATCATCTTGCCGACCACACGTTACTTCCTACTAATTGGATGATCGTTCACATAAGCTGAGACATATGGACGTGAGGCTAGCAGCCGGTCGTCCTTGAGCATCCATCGACTGTTATGACACGAATTTAAGTTTTTTTTTTTAAATTTATTATTAGAATTAATTGGAGACTAAGCTTTGAAACGTTACTTAATTAAAACAAATATTAGAATTTTATAATTTCACACAAGGGAAAAAAGATAGTCAACTGTACATTAAATATTACAAATATACACAATTTAACAACTTGCAATTATTAACAGTTGTTATTATATTGTCTTCTATAAAAGTTGAATATTGACTCATAGATCGAATTTTCGGATTTATTTTAACAAATCCCTTGTGTTATGTGTTTTTTTTTATGAAATTTTCTAAAGGCAGGCTCGTTTGTCTGCTCATCCGGAGATGCACTCGAGTTTGGGTTCGATTTCCGTTTGGACTGATTCACTGGTTTGGCTGTTTCCCCGAGGTTTCTCCCAACCTTAAGGCGAATCTCGCCAAATAACATTTTCCCAACACCAATTTTATCGACATTAAATAACCTAGTAGTTGATACAGCGTCATTAAATAATTAAAGAAAAAACTTATTTACTGTTTACTGAAATTATAAAATTGCATTGTTCATTTATTAACTGTACGTTGCTTCACTCAGAATAAAATTCTTCATTATAAACGAAAAATAAACTACTACTGCACTAAAATTCTCTGAAATAAAAATTTTGTATATGTGTTTTTATATCCATGAACAGTGTGTTGGCATGAAGTATTACTTTCGTTCTGGTTTTTTATATAGCTGAATTAAAAAACTAACACTTGGGGGCGGCAGCACATTGAAAACCAGAACCGACCAACTGATTACTGACTTCGCGTCCACATGCCTCAGCAGAGATGAACGATCACCCAATCAGTAGGGAGTTTTGTGTGGTTAGCACGATTACCTCCATCGTTATTGCTGGCTTTTAGGACCGGATGTTGGCTACATGTCGTAGCTCCCGGAATTAACCACGATGCTAGGTGGGCACCGGTCCCATACAATGACCGAAATTTCATGAGAGAATTCTCCCCCTATGTGGACCCGAACCAGCGCGTATTGCATAACGCTTGTCCAGGCATGATTCTTAGACCTCGCAGCTACGGCACGGGATTAGCTGCTTTGGTGTATGTATTGAATAAAAATAACAAAGTACATCAAATCAAATAAGTAGATTTTGAGTGAATAAATGTTGATGATAGGCCCTATGTATTCATTTTAACATGAATTAAAAGTGACTTTTTAAATGTTGAATAACGTTATTAATCGAGAGTCACTAGAATGAAACTGACAGATTTTCGCGTAACACTCCATCTTTGAATGCTATTAACTTAATACCTATGGCGTATTTACAGGATCATGTTACATGTAAGGTCTATATCAAAGAACATAGACCGATCTATCCAAAAATAATGTTTATTTAATTCCCATAATAAAATTGTAGTTGTTTAAGCAATGACCCAAAAACATATATCATCTTTAATTTTTGTAGACTTTGAACCGTTTACTGCCGCTTAATCGTAAAAGGTGGATCAGAACATATTGCGAGTGAAATACGTTAATGAATGCGACCTTTTAAAAATTCAGTCCGCTTTGATAGATTTATTACGGTTTGGGATAGGACTACTTTTTTGTCTGAAAAATCTATCGTTCTCCGTTAGGCTTGAACTCGCTACACTGCGGTCCAGAAACAAGTAGGCCGCCGAAGAGAATAAATTACTAAAATTATAAGTTGAAACTCATATATTCCCTTCACTTTTATTGTGATTTAGAATTTTAAAAGGGGAGACATTCGAATATATTTTAGAAAATTTCTATCCTCGGGAAAATCGCAAGGACCCTATTGAAACAGATCCAAAGGTCAAATGTTTACTAGCGACCATTCTGATGCAACTAGAGAACTTTTGAGATATAATTTCCATTTAATTCACTCATTAAAATTATTAATCTTAAAACAAATTTAATTTTAATTAAGTGCAAGAATTGTGACAATTGTTACATAACATATTGAGTATACAAATTTTGATAAATACTGGAGAGCAATGGGAATTCAAAGAAATTAATGTAGTCTGTATACTAACGAAAAATGCACTCATGGACTTGAACAGTTTTAGGAAAATATCAATAGAATACGTATCTATATTATATTCACAAATTTCTCACTAACCAGTACAGTTTGTTTCCGTCTTTAACAATTCTAACAAAATTTGAAGTGTTGAATTCAAAATGTAACAAACTAATGCGCGATTAGTGTACCCACTAAGTCTTACCTCGGTTGTAGCTCTGTAGATGTGTTGCTCTGGAAGAGGCGAAGTAGTGGTAGTCTTCCTCAACTGCAGCTTCCAGAAGACAACTTGAATTTTCCAAGCAAAGGTCCTGGTATTTATACAGAATCCTCTCATGTTCTGCGCAGTTTCAGCGGATATAAACCGCGAAACCGTTTTTTACAAAATTATTGGCATCTGTTGCACCACATTAACCCCAGTGCTCAGTTTATGTCGAGGATGAAATAAGGTATATTTTATTGTCATTAATAATTATTACATGATTAAATTCAGTGTAATGTCAATATGCGAAAGTAATATTACGCCAAATCTAGGAACTGCCATTCTCAAGAGTATGGCGCAAAAGTGGGTTGTGCCCATAATTCAATTTCTAGTCAATGTGAAATACAGGAGAGGCAGATTGTGGGGTTGTTAGCGAGTAATCAATGGTCTATTCCACACTTGGGGGGATACATAACCATGTTAGCAGTTCTTATCTCCGTCAACCACACTTCGTGTCGCGTAAAGCGGTCACGCTCAACAAAATGGAAGCCATTCTGCGTACAACATCGCCCAACCCACTTTCGTTTCGCTCGTCTTTTCCAAACTAATCCATTTTCCTATGGATAGAGTCTATCAATGAAGTTTCTGTGACGTCAGTGGCCAAATGTACCGTGAATATTTCACTTTAGCATTTTTTCATTCGTTCATTGGGTAACGGGGTTTATTCCTTCCCACGCAGGGACGAAGTCATCTGCTCTATATTGATCAGACCATGCTGAAATGGCAGAAGAGCTGTGAATTGTGTAGATAACAAATACACCATATTTTTGATAAATTTTACATTAAACACGGACAGTAGACTGAAATAAATATTGTAAAGAATTGAAGAAATATATCTTCGAAACTTATACTTATGTCGCACTTAAATTTCCTGTAAAGAGCAACTAATTTTAGTTCCTAGTCTAAATAACTATAAATTTTAAATTGAATTTAATTAAACAAAGAACACGTCAATTTAGATATGGAGGGGGAAGTTTAAAACCAGTCTTAACTGCATATTAGGTTTCATCCCCTCATTCCCAGTCATCCCACTTTGAAATTTCAAATAGCACCCCTATCTTGTGATACTTAAATTTGAAAGATTATGCAATTGTTTATACATCTCCTTCGTTTTCGCATCTTTTGTTTTTTTTTATCGTCGCCTGGTTTATTTTATGTAATTTCCTAAATTTAATGAATAAGGATGATTTCTGTTCTCTCTTGAATGGTACACACCATTTTAAAATAATTTAATACATAAACACAACTATTATATGAAATGCTCAATAGTTTTTGTAACTTTATTCTCTTCAGCTCTAATCAACAATAACAACAATCAAGATTGCCAGACGACGATAGAAAACAAAAAATTCGAAAATAAATTAATGAGGTGTATAAATAATTGAATACTCTTTCAAATTTAAGTATCACAAGATAGAGGTGCCACTTGAAATTTCAAAGTGTGGGTGACTGGGGGTAAGGGGATTAAAACTAGTATGCAATTAAGACTGGTTTTAAACTTCTCCCTCAATATCTAAATTAATGTATTGTTTGTTTAATTGAATTGAATTCAAATTATATAGTTATTTAGACGGGAAAGTTTTGAAATGAACGCTCTGTATAATTATGTATTCAAAAAGAAATATATTTTTGCATAGACAAAGAAATTAAAGCATTTCTTATTTAGTTGTATATTTTTGCTGGGAATTTTTAGGTTGAACCATAAATGTGTTGCATCTGCAATTGAGATGTCTGGTTTCTGAGAAATAGTAATTACTAATTAGTTTACAAATACAGTGAAAAGGCTTACGTTATCCTGTACATTATCACTCTTCATCAACTATTAATACTTTGACAGCTGGTTTTACTTTTCTAGACATATTTTCATTTGAAATAAACATTTTCATGTGTTGTTTATTTCATACTTGCATTGAGAAGACTCAAGTTCACCAACCTAAAAAATAGATAATAATTAATAATAATAATTTATTTATTTAATCTGGCAGAGCTAAGGCCAGTAGGCCTTCTCTTCCGCCCAGCCAGACTCTAATTCTAATTAAATACATTTGCTTACATAGATAACATTTGTCTGCACATGTCACATAGTCAACTGTTTACGTATAGACGTAAATTATCGAATTTTACACGTAGACGCACATCAGTGCATAAAACGACACCTGCACATAAGATCAATTTAAATTGACGCACTAGCTGTCCAAGGCTTCATTACACTTTCAAAGGAAGAAAAAAGTGTCATATACCTCAGACCTGCGGTTGATAGTTTTCGATACAGCAATCGTCGTCAATTGGGGCATAGGCTTGCCCAACACAAGTTATAAATTCAATTTGGAGGGGAATTTTTAAATCCGGGCCACCTGATTTATAAGCCCAAAGCATTAAAACTAAGCTTCCATGATGATTATATTGCAAATGTAAGAATAGGCCTAATAATAAATGAATGCAGATGCAATTTATTGGTAATAGGATTATCTAAATTTGTTTTTTTTTTCAAAAATTTAATATTGAAATAAATTACGAAAATAACCCAATTAATAATTTATAGCAATCACTCATAAATACTGACATATTACAGACTGAAAAACTGGCGTAAGTCCTATGTGAAAACTAGACTTTCCATTTCGTCATAATAAACGCGGTTCCAAGATGGACTCAGTCATTTAAAAAACTCAATTCCAGGTTCTTTTTGGAGGAAGAAGACGATTGGAGCCTGGTGCTTGTCGCATCACCTTGTCTAGTGCTCAGATAAAAAAATATTTGCAGGAATTCTATCTCCCTGCCTCCTGTACTCTTCAACGACTTATGAGGACGATATGAAACTTACCCAAAAATAAGTTTTTGTACAGGATCGCCTGAATGTAGTCTACATGCATTGTTGTCAAGTAGGAGAAGTTGCCGTACCTACTCGGCGCTCTCTGCCTTATTGTCGAAGTTGAATCGCTTTGTTTTGAACACAAACCGATGTTGATTTAAACGTACCATAATAGACAGGGTTATGATTTTAGGCGAAATTTTCGTAGGAAAAGGAGGGGAAAAGATAATGAAATAAGACAAAAAAAGGGGGGGACAGAAAGGTGCTGTTTCACTGTATCTGTTTACAGATAATTCTGTGGGACCAAAGAATTAATTTTTACATAGATTAGTCCAGTATTTCTCAACTTTTTGATGATGAGGGTCCTCTTTTCCTCACATTACTTTAGTTTGGTCTTCTGGCCTAAGTTGTACTGTAAAATGTAGTACGTAGTAATGTGAAACTCCTTTTCCGTTTCTTCTCTGAATAAAATTCAAATGCTTGGTAGCAGAAAACGTAGACATGGATATTTTAATGTTACTAGAATGCGAATGCCGAGGAAATCGTGTTTACATTTCCCTTGGATCTAGCGTGGGAAGATGATGTGTTTTCTAATATACCGTACACAGATAACACAGGCTGGAGGACGTCGAGGTTAGAGCATTGGTATATAGCTGACCTTCCAGTCAGTACAGTTAAGTTTTGTTCGCAGAACTTAAAATGAGAGGGATTCAATTCAGCATCAGAACTGGATAAAGCGCCAGTACGTAAAGCTGGAAACCCGGGTTCGAGTCCCGGTGCCGGAGAGAATTTTTCTCCCTTCTACCGATTCTTCACCATAGGAGTATGGAAGTTCCGAAATGATGTTAGAATTAGAGTCCTGCATAACCGGTTACGAAAGATAGAAAAGACAGATTGCTACTGAACGCCTGGCGCTGTAGACAGTATGCGAAGCTCTTCTGTCTCGCGGAGTAGTCCAATGTTCGGTTTAACGAATGTCCGAGTCTCACTCGGTTGGACAGTTCTGTATTATGAAAGACAGATAATATTGAGCCATCCAAGAGTTCCAAGAATCGTTGCAAGGACGCGATTATTATCATCGCACACCTTTCAATTGATATTTCTTCCTCTCTCCTCATTGATTGAAGTACGCATCATGAAACTACAATCTTTAGACTTGAGAGTGCTTTTATTTTTGTTAATAACTTATCTCCCTAAAAACGATTTATTAGAGAAATAATAATACATCCACTTAGAATAATTAAAAGACATAGGCTATATTAACAACTACTCTTTCAGAGGTAGCCTATGTATTTTGAGTTTAAAGTATAAATGTTACAATAATATGGCCTAAGTGTGTACATATTTGCTCTTCTCTTTTGTAAGTAATTGTAATTTATTTTATTCTTGTATTTGTTTACACGTCAGATTTCATTTATGCATTACGCTTATTTTCTTTGTTGTTACCGGTGTCCATTAGTTGATTTATATATTAGTTATGAAGATAAATGTACCAAAGTGTCCAATCAATAATTTGTAACCCTATTTCAAACTAACTTACTTACGTATGGCTTTTAAGGAACCCGCGGGTTCATTGCTGCCCTCACATAAGCCCGCCATCGGTCCCTATCCTGTGCAAGATTAATCCAGTCTCTATCATCATATCCCACTTCCCTCAAATCCATTTTAATATTATTCTTCCATATACGTCTCGGCCTCCTCAAAGGTCTTTTTCCCTCCGGCCTCCCAACTAACACTCTATATGCATTTCTGGATTCGCTTATACGTGCTACATGCCCTGCCCATCTCAAACGTCTCGATTTAATGTTCCTAATTATGTCAGGTGAAGAATACAATGCGTGCAGCTCTGTGATGTGTAACTTTCTCCATTCTCCTGTAACTTCATCCCTCTTAGCCCCAAATATTTTCCTAAGAATTTCAAGCTAAACCTTTTTTTTAATTAGGAAAAGTAAATTTTCTTCAATTGTTACTCCATTTGTGTAGTTACAAAATGTCATCAGAGTTCCTGTATGTTGAATTGCGCTTCGTATTCTGTCCTCTATATCTGTGGTTCTGTCTAGTCAGGCGCAACCGCTTCAAGGCCTGATATTCGAACGAATGTCTAACTTCGCCGGTTAGAATTCTAATAGCTTTTTGTATAATACGTACTTGTGTACAATAAATAGACCTATCTGTATATTTGGATGTGCACATAACATCCGCATAAGGTATAAAAAGAGACAATTCCAGATATTATGTACATGTAAGGAACACACCGTGCATGTAATTCAGACGCAGTTGTACCTTGTCCAGTTTCTGAGTATCTGCAGCAATGTGTGAGAACTCCATCTACGTTACGTCTGTACGGTTTCCTGTAAATTGAACGAATTGTGTTAAAGGGTTCATTACAGAAGCGTTAACGACAATAATGGAACAGATGGTTCACATGCCAAGATGGCGGTCCTGTGGGAAGCGGTTAATTTGTCTCTATTTATAGGACGTGGAATTGTACCCGTCAGGACTTCCTCTTCACACACACTCTAACATCACACCTGGGAACTAAACAGCAAATTTAAATCGTCCTCAATAGTATATAAATTAGATAAAAAAGTTGTTTGATAATTGGACACTGTTTCACAAGTGTTTAGAGTGGTAAGTGACTTCCTTCCCCCCCCCCCCAAATTTGAGTATAATTTCTTTCTTATGACATCATTAGCATACGAGAAGAGTGAGACGATTAGTGATGAGAATAATTATGTGAACTAAGAATCTTAAAAAGTCTTATCTTTTCTGACTTCATGCAATGAAGTTTTCAGTTAGAAGCTGAACTGTTGAAACGTTTATTATTATTTCGTTTTCGAGGAAAGTGACGATTTTGGCGATAAATTATTTTCTTCAATGTACATTGTTATTCCTCAATGTTAGAAATATTAATGATATATATATATATATATATATATATATATATATATATTCTTAAAGAGAAATAATCACGTTTATAGCAATGTATGTTTAATTGATTTCGTTTTTAAATTATGATAATATTTTGAGATTATGACTTACAACATCAGTGTCACAAAAATATGAAATACTAGTATTATTAGTATTCCATCTTTATATATTGGTTTTCTGTTTCGTTACTAGTATTGACACCTTTAGGAGGAGGAAAAACCTCACTTTCAACAAACTTAAAAAAACAGTGGAATGAAAAGGCATGAAACAAGTTCGAGAAAAGACGTGACAGACGATTCATCTGGATTCAGTATAACGATTTGGAAAACACCTTCTAATGAAGATGTTGAATGCTTGTTCTGTGCTTTTCTTAGTAGAGGCCATTTTTACTTTGTAATTTCGTCGATCTTGTAACTTGTTAATAGTATTCCATATTTGTACTTCCATTTTTATGAAGAAAATATGTTAATTTTGAGATAATTATTTTTTCACACATTTTATAACATCTTACGAATTTTTAAGTCTGGTGAACCATTCACAGAGACATTCAGCAATAGACAGGACGATACTTTACGTTCACTATTCAAAACATGTAGATTCCAAAACG
Organism: Periplaneta americana; assembly: GCF_040183065.1. NCBI lineage: Eukaryota > Metazoa > Arthropoda > Insecta > Blattodea > Blattidae > Periplaneta > Periplaneta americana. Next base: position 103,027,485 of record NC_091129.1, read on the forward strand.
AAAAAAAAAAAAAATACAAAATGGTATTTCATACTTGTAACACTTCCTCTCTCGCTCTTTATATATATATATATATATATATATATATATATATATATATATATATATAATATAATATATTATCCAGTTTCTACAGCAGACCAGTGTCGCCTTCCGGTTCCTAGTTGCCATCTCCTGTCCATCCAATCTCCATCTCTAAAAATCTCTCTTTGACATGACACTCATGATTCCTTGTATCCAAGTAGGCCTATCTCGCGGACGTCCTCTCCTTCTTCTACCTGGTGGATTCCATTTTAACATCCTTTTAGGTAGTCTTTCTCTATTCATTGTCTAAACATACCCATACCAGCTTAGCTGTTCTTCTTCAATTTCTTCCAATACTGCAGTCTTTTTGTGTACTTGACGTCTTAATTTCTTGTTCTCTGGCTCTCTCCAATTTTTACTTCATAGTTGTCCTTCGGAGAAAGTTCATTTCTGTTCATAATAATTTGTTTTTATTTTTTCCACTGATTTTCCAAACTTCACACCCGCAGACCATGGTAGGCCTACTTTTAACTAAGGTGACCAGAAGTTCCGATTTGGCCGGAACAGTTCCGGTTTTTAGAGTCATGTCCCTTTATCCTTGCCATTTTCGGCCGAGATGCTTGGATGTTCCGCTTTCCCAAGTCAAGTGAAATGACCAATGAATGATCTGAGATTGTAAATGTAATTGTTTAACTTTCAACACTAGCGAACAGAAGTAATGATAGAATTAGGACGTTACTGCTAGGTTAAGAAAAAAATTCGTGTAAAGACGTAAACCTAGGTACTATTTCGTGTTGTGCGCTTGAGCCCCTTTGTTAATTGCAATAATAACATAGTAGCTTGCATAGTCACTGAGGATTGTATTACTATGGCTGTCTATGCCTATGTCCGTATTCTAACACTATATATTGTGACTTTTATTTCTATAGTCCTGTCGCTCTAATTTCCGGCAGTCAAACGCGTTGCAGGTCGGCTACATTTAAACGTGTGCGTCTTGTGATTCGCTGAGGAAGACGTTATTCATTTCTTAAGGCTCGATAAATAATATAATCGCCCGCCATTTTGGCTCTTTCGTTGGCGTTCGCAGAAAGCACACGGAGACGTTATTTGCCGCTCAATTATATGCTGAATTATAGTGCGTTTGATTTATTATCATAGGAGCTACGACATGATAATGTTTAACGGTGTGGCAAATAGATTCCTCGTCTGGTAGCTCGGCAACAAAAGAACAAAAATGGCGAACGACACTACCTACCTAGACTTTATAGAGCCTTCACTTCCTAAGACGTAAGCAAAGAGGAGGAGTCACGCCGGGAATAACAGCGTCGCTCCTATAATTTAACCACCACACACCCGACAACAATGTGACTTTATTTTTAATAATTCACCTGACAGCAATGGGTATTCCACTCAACACAGCAGCACAATAGTCGTTATTGCACTCCACACGACACAATGACAATGCACGACGTGTATTATTGAGAAGAACAACAATATACTTCTAATTTCAATTAATGTTCACAATGCGCTATGTGCAGAACAAAACTGCCAGTTCTCAGTTCACAGTTCGCTTGCCTTAGCTAGTTCTAGCTCATAGTTAAGGACTCACTCATTCATATTCACTGCACGTCGAACACAAGTATCCCAGCTGCGGTCCACTGTGCGTCGAACTCAAGTCCGCCCAGCTGCAGACCACTGCACGTCGAACTGTCGAACTCAGATCCCCCAGCTGCGGTCCACTGCACGTCGAACTCAGGTCCCCCAGCTGCGGCCCACTGCACGTCGAACTCAGGTTTCCCAGCTGCGGTCCACTGCGCGTCGAACTCAGGTCCCCCTTGTTGCATCGCTCGCTGCTGTCCAAGACAAGACTGACTGACTTACGAAGACTCAAGACTGACTTTTCGGCAACTCGCGCTTTTATTACTACACCACATTTCTGGAACCTTCGATTCGAGTGTTTTTCTAGACCGAGAGAATTCCGCTTCTAAATGTTTCCCTTGCTCTCTCCGCTCCGCGCCGTCACCGTAGCCTTCTTCCCTCGCTCCGTACCGTGCTACAGCTCCTACCGAAGCCTGAGTTTCCGTTTCCCCGCGCCTTCCTTCACGCTAGATGCGCGCGCACACTCCAGTCGCAACCAGAACATTCCAGACTGGCGCCAAAAATATATATAAATTTATTATTTATATTATTATGTGTGTGTTGTCAGTTATACAATGCTTTTGAATGTAGGGGTCTACTAATAATTATTTACTTTCTTTAATTAACTTTTTCATTAACTTCAATAATATAGTGTACAATTATTAGTGAACATTGTTGGATTGCACTATGTAGAGCATAATTACAGTTATTGTTGACAATTATCAAAATATGTTAAAACTACACATCATGTATAAATGGACGTAATAAAGTCTCTACGTATCTCACATAACAATATTTATCGCATTTCATCAAGTAAACTCGATTAAAAAAATGTGTTACTTGTACAATTCGTAGCATGTTGGGTATGACAGTCTTGCATTTAATAATATAATATGACACTGTTAAATCAGTTTTAATATCACAAGATTATTCACGCTTTCATGGCTCATAGGTTGATGCCCCTGTAAGTGCCCAAGTATAGAGGAACCAAGAAACAGTTATTGCCGTGTGTAGAATAATATTGTACTTGGCCAGCATAATTACCGAGAAGGGGTTCCTGCGGTAGTTTCACATTTGGTTCCAGCTTCGACTCTGGGAATATGGTCACCTTACTTTAACAATTGCATCCTATGTCCTAATTTTATTTTTCATTCTGATATTTTTGGAATTTAATATTCTATAATTGTTCTAGTATTATTTATTCTTGTATTTATTATATTATCACAAGTTCCTGTGTTACTGAATTTAGCTCCTAAATAAGTAAATTCAGTACATGGTCTTATTTTTTACTTTCCATCCAAATTTAAATCTTGAATATCACCTCCTATTTAATATTTTGCTTTATCCCAGTTTAGTTTCAGGCCCCATTTACAATATTCTTCGTACAATTTTTTTTATCATATACTCCATTTATATCTTCCAAATCCTGAGCTAGCATCACCTGATCATCTGCATAGTGAAGTGTAAAAAATGTTACATCAGTAGGTATTTCCATTCCACAACATTTCCTTCTCCACATTTGTTATTCAATTGTTTATTTATTTTATAATAATTATTGCAGTAAAATCGATAGCTTTCAGATAAATATTTTGTTACAAGAGAATTTAATATTTGTTGTGTTGCCTAATTTTTGTATAGAGTTTTCAAATCAAATGACGATCGCGTTATCTGAATTTTTATCGATTCCGTCATGATTTGCAGACTTCACAAGCGTTGTATAGTGAGATTTGTTAACCGTTTCAGTTTATTTATGTGTAAGAAAGATATACACACATCTGTGACCAGGTACGTCCACAGAACTCTCCTATATTACAGTAGACAGCAATACCAAGTATTATAATACAGTAACATGTAGACATTCTTTGCAGAATGGAAGCAACTGTAATAGATGGACAGAATCTAGCAAAATCCATTCTTTCTGAACTCAACAAGGAGGTACTCGACTGGGTTTCTGGTGGCAACAGAACTCCGAAAATGAGGATTTTGTACGTCGGAGAAGCTAAGAAGGATATGTACATCCAAGGAGTGTTGGAAGCTGCTAGTAATGTAGGTAATAAGACGTTACAGAATGTTGTTGTTGTTTTCTAATGCCAGGCGTTTGACAAATTCATTTGATCTCTTGCACTACAATATTTTTCAAAGATATTATCATGACCAGCCACTGAAGCACAGATTTTGAGCACAGCCATTTCTTGGTTTGAGTTGCACAATGGGCAGTTAGGGGACTGATATATTCCAACTCTATGCAGGTGTTTGGCCAAACAATCATGGCCTGTTGCCAATCTAAATGCAGCTACAGACGATATGCGTGGTAAATCGGGAATTAACTGTGGATTTTGATGTAGAGAGTTCCATTTTTTCCCTTGAGATTGTGTTATCAAATTTTGTTTGTTGAAGTCTAAGTATGTAGATTTAATAAATCTTTTCACAGAGTAATACGTAGATTTAGTAACAGGTCTGTAAGTAGCAGTGCTGCCCTTCTTTGCTAAAGCATCCACATTCTCGTTTCCCAGATTTCACAATGGGATGGTATCTATTGGAATACAATTCTTTTATTGAGTGATATTAATTGAGAGAGCATTGTAGTTATTTCTGCTGTTTGAGATGAAGGTGTGTGTTTAGAGATATTTATAGAATAGCTGCTTTGTAGTTTGACAATATAACTGCATTCTTAAATTTATTGATGTGGCATATAACATTCCTGAGACTTTCACTTATTGCAATGATTTCACCATCAAAACTTGTTGTTCCATACCCAAGAGATCTACTGGGTGTTCAGTTCAAAGTGTGTCATGGCTCGCTGTATGCCGTCATGTAACTAGCCGATGAGCCTAGAGAATTCAATCTTCCTACACTTCCGCAGAGGCGTATTACCTATGAGCCAGAGAAGTTGCCTAGCAAGTACGGCGATCATTCTGAAGAGTACGTACCGATACGTACGATAACGCCGGTAGTGGCAGGAATGGGAACTGTTTGGAAACACGTACTGTCGGGATATGGGGAGATGGTTAAGACGATTACTTACGTATTTGTTGACATTAACTTCGACGGTCAACATGGACACGGAACATTTGATTTGTGTTGTGGAATGTTGCCGTACGCAAGCGATGATAACAAATACCCTGCGTACGACTTGGCCGCGCAAAACATAGTTCGGAAGAGGTTATGGTAGCATACAGACCGTACAGACCGCAATCTGTTGCTACGATGTTCAAGTTATATCGTACACGTTCTCAAGTTCAGATTGAACGCCTTGAATAATAGGCAACTTCTCTGACATATAAGGTGAAACTCGCTTCAAATCGGTAACTCAACGACAGTGACGTCATGACACACTTTGAAATGAACACCCAGTATAAAGTGAGGAGAGAGAGCACGTAACACCTGCACCGGCACCTTGTTCTCTGGAGATCAAGGATCCGTCGGTATATAAATGAAACCAGTTTTGTGGAGGGTATCTAATATTAATTGTCTCTAAAGACAATTGTTTCAGTATTTCAGTGTTCACTTCTGATTTCAGGATTTCTTCTCATAAATTTAGATTATATTTTATATTTAATAGAGTTAAAGGATTTGGTTTAATTTGTAAGTTTTCTTTTAAATTCGGGATATTGATTTTCTGTTTTAATTCTTGAACAATGGATATGAAACTTTTTTGAGTTTTCAATCTACAGAGAGGACTGTATGAATGCCAAATGTTTCTTGGTAATCTGATGTTTTTCATATTGAATCAGTGCTTTTTCTTCTATTGTCATTTTGTTGCTGTTAATATTAGACAGGAATCTCATAGAATCTATTGGCGTTGTTTTGATTCCACCAGTAATGAGTATGAGAGCTTGGTTACAGACGTTACAGAATAAAATGTGCTACGTTAAACATTGAAAATTTACATATAAAGTCGTTCAACATGTTTTCAGGAGCATTAATATCCATAAACCTATCTAAATATTGGCATTCCATAGGAGTAACCATATATTATTTCTTGTTGTTTCATTTATATCATCATTATTCTACTTTTCAAATCTCCGTTTCATTTTTGTCGTAGAACTATGTCTTTCTCCTCACTAAATATGGAGGGATGATTTGGAAATTGACCGTCACATAAAACTGCAACCCCATTGTTATCCTTGTATTACCCATGTCTTCCTTGTACTTACCTTGTTCTCCTTGTATTCCCCTTATTCTCATTGTTTTCCATATATTCCACTTGTTATGCGCCTGTTTTCCTTGTATTCTCCTCGTACCTTTGTTTCCTTGTATTCCCCTTGTTCCTCTAGTATTCCCCTTGTTTTCCTTGTATTTCACTTGTTCTCCTTATATGCCCCTTTTATGGTACTCTTTGTATTCACTTAGTTGTAATATTTCCCTTATTCTTCTTGTATTCTCATAGTTCTTCTCGTCTTACCCTTGGTCTCCTTATGTTCCCATTGTTGTCCTTGTATTCTTCTTGTTCTCCTTAATTTCATTGCATTACCATTGTTCTTCTTTTCTTCCCCTTATTCTCCTTGTATTTCCTTTGCTATGCACAGGTAATCGCATCCAGTTATAATTGAACGTAAAGTTATGCAGCATAGTAAGGCTATAAACCTGACGATCATTTTATTTTCAGTATTTTATTCTTTTCTTTTTCGTCTTCTTTTTCTCTCTTACCCCTCCTCTGCTCTCTTCTTTTTTATCCCTTTTCCTTCCTCTACCTTCCTCACTTTTATGTAAGTTGTTTTACATTTTCATTTTTCTTTCATTCATTCTTTAATTTATTCTATTTTTATTCTTATCCGGGACGATTGCCCACGGAGGGCCAAGCCTACCAGCCGGCTCTTGATCTCACGTCCACATGCCTCAGCAGAGCTAAACGATTATCCAATCAGTACGGAGGTAATGTGGTGTTAGCTTTTTCTTACTCGCATTCTCACTCATTGCTCTTCTCTCCTACCTCTCACTTCGGGCCCGTGTTCATGTCCCGATTGAGGTAAATTTCCGGGATAAGCTTCTTTCCAGGATTTTCCTAGATTGAATTAAAGGAAAAGGATAGGCAATTTCTAAACGTCTTGTTCCGGGATTTATTTCGGCTTTGTCTTCATCTCTTCACGTTCAAATTAAAGATGCGAAATGGTTTAGGGCCTACCTGCATTGGAACCCGTATAAGTGGACACACTCGAATGAGACCCTCAGAGGACGCTTAGCTCTAAACAACGGTAATATTTAATTTTCATTCTGCTTGAAGTACAATTTCTTAATTAGCTATTGTTGCCGATATTGTAAATGTAATTTGTATGTAGAGCTTTTGTTTTGAAATCGTTATATTTTTTCCCCTTTACATTGTGGCTATGAATATGAAAATTGGAGCAGCGTTGCCAACTTAGACACAATTATGCTGCATCTGTCATTATGTGTGCGTGTCTAATGCGTACCCACTTCACTTTATGTGATTCGGGTTCCGCATACTGCGGATAGATGGCAGGACTGTGACCCATTTTCAAGTTGCACACCACGTTATGCATGATGTGTGTCCGTGAAGAATTATGTCTTGTACTGGTGAGTATATGTGTAAGTGTTCGTGTAAAAGTGTAGTATAGGGAATGGGTGAGGATGATGATGAAAGTGAGGAAGAGAGAAGGGGAAACCCGGTACCGGCACGTAGCCTACTCCTGTCAATAGCACCAAGGGGGCCGCCAGGCTTAACGTCTCCATCCGACGGACGAATCACTATCAAAAGTGACATATGCCTTCTCTTCATATGCACTGCAGAGAGATTTGGAATTTAACCCAGGCATATTGGTGTACAATTTAGACATCTGTCATTGTTGTTTAGTCAGCTGTCCGAAGACAGACCTGAACCTCAAAAATGATACCTACAAGGCACCACTTATGAGGCAACTAGGCCAAGAGGTGATGGGTTAAGGTGGCCAGTTTCTTTCCCCCTCCATTGCATACATCACCGATTGGCTACATATTCATATTACATTAATCAGACTTCAAATGCATTCAAACAATAGTTCTTCCTCTGACACATATTGCAAGTGAGATGTAGGCCTACTGCCTGAAAGATGTACATACTGTACATATCAACCAGAACCTTAATCAGAGGCAACATCATACGCTTATATTAATCTAGCATGTAGATAATTTCTTAGGGATAATGCTGAATTCTAGCATAATCGGAAACGTGATCGCTGTCCAGTTAAAGGAAACAAATGAGTGCTCTCTGCTAAATTTCATATTGCATTTTAGTTGAAACGGAACAACTTTTTAAGAAATAAAATTATGTGAGCATCTCTATTTGTGAGAGTATGTTATATTAGGTGACACATGCGTTGCTTGTACTTATAACCACCAGCATCCTCTAGCGACAAAAATAAAACTTTCTGTATTTATAATAACAAGAAATCTAGCGACTTTTGAACTACTGTTTGGCTGCTTTCCTTACACTTCAGTTGGCAGTACTGTAAAGCATCTTAGTATACTTTGAACTATGATAGGGACACTTTATTTTGTCATTGTTTTACTTGTTCATTTTTGAGTTATTAGTATAATATGCTCGTATTAAAGTGTCGTATCTAATTTGACAGAACTCTATTTATTTTGCACACCCAAACATAGACGTTAATTAATTTTATTTCTAGCTTTTTGTACATATTTTGATTTTGAAACTGGGTGATGATCCGGAAAATAATAATAATAATAATAATAATAATAATAATAATAATAATAATAATAATAATAATAATAATAGTGATGATGATGATAATAATAATAATGATGATGATAATAATAATAATAATAATAATAATAATGTTAGTAGAAGAAAATGATAAATAATTACAATAATTGCAGAAGTATGGGTCTTTGGTATGGAATGATCGTCACCTTCGTCCTTTGACATTCGGATTTGGGCAGATACGAAAAGTCCTGAAAATCTGTAATATATTTTTGCAATATACTAGATAGATAGATAGATAGCTTTATTGATATTGTTCACAAAAGTACAAAACTTAATAATTTAACAAAAGATCTATATACAAATGTAGTTCTAAATAATAAATATACAATTTCCTAAACTAATTAATCTATCCAAATCTCAATATATTTTTGCAATATACTAAGAGTACTTAATAAAATTGTTATTTTTAATTATTACAGGTATTGATGCTGAAATATTAGACCGTCCAAAAGATATCCGAGATGTCGAACTTCTGGCGGACATTCGGAAATTGAACGAGGACTATTCTGTGGACGCTGTCGTCGTGGAGGTACCTACTCAATTTAATCAAAATGGGAATATGCTGCATTCGTTAAATCGATTCTGTTAATATTATTCCTGGGGAAAATGTACGTAGTGTAATTAAACAATTTATTTATGAATACTATTGCAGAAAATATTTTTTCTCTTCGTAGGTATCTGAAAACGGATGTGACGCTGTGGTTTAATGTAATACGAGTACCTATCTGTGACTATCTTAGTGATCTAGTTGGCTGTGTTCAGATTATGTTCGCTTTCTGATTGCATTTTTAGTTTCATAGATATTATTAACTTTTTTCATGCCCGATTGTAAAACTATGGCTGGTGAAAGATTCAGGAAGGGGCAAACCGACATTTTACTGCATGTAAATTCATAAAGGGTGTTCCAGTATTTGCGCACACGAACTACTGTACATCATGCAAATCTTGGATGAAAATGGAGACGAAAAAGTTGGTGACAAAATTTCGTCCGAAGAATTTTTAATTGCTGAAAGTGGCAACACTGTATTTTGCAAATAAATGTACTCCTGTGTTCATAGCTGAAGCTATGCGTATGCTGTTTTAAAACTAAACACTCATAGATCACACCATCTCTCTGGGTTTTTTATTTTTTTATTTTAATTATCTTTATTTAATGTTGGAATTATTGCATTTCTATGTTATATTGTATTCCTTCATAATTTCGTAATAAATGATTATTTATTCTCTCAAAAGAAAACTGTTAATGAAGTTATATCAAATCCTTCCCTCAAACTGAGAACACGGTGTTTGAAGTGGCTGATTTTTTGTATCATGTTCCAGATCCCAGAGTCGAAACATTTAAATACTCAGGCTATTTACAACGCTGTATCTCCTGAGAAGGATGTAGAGGGCCGAAACGTCGTAAATGTGGGCAGACTAGTACTCAACCAGAATACTATAGTGCCCAGTACTGCAGCGGCTGTTCGTGAAATCCTCGAACGATATGGTAAAATAATTTTGAGTCAGTTTTCATAGAGGGAAAGTGTTATGAGTTGTTGATCTCTATTTGAATTTAGTTTACCTTTTTCCGTTTTATTTTATTTTTTTACCTTGAAATTTGATTATAATTTTCGTTCTTTATCTTCCTTAATCATTCTTTTATGCCCGTATTTTTATTTTCTTCCTTTTATTGAAACATTTTTCTTTCTTCGTTTCCCTCTTTGATTTCTGTTTTTTTCTTCTTATTGCTTTTAATTAGACCATTATTTATTTCCTTTAAAATTATTTATTTATTTTATTTTTCTGTTACATTCTTAGTAGAAATTTTATTTTTCAAATTATAAATGTAAGATTTTGTGATTTTGTAAATGTTATATTAATTGTATTTTTCGCCCGAGGTTATCTCAGTATTCCTTTAGTAGGAGTTATTCTTGACTTCTTTCCTTTCCATTAGCCTATAATATTTTTGTTCCTTTTTTGTCGTTTAGTTCTCTCTTTTCCTTTTATGTATATTCGTTATTTATGTATTTTATTTATTTCCTTTTCCTTCATTTTTTCCTTCGTCTTCAGTATTTCCCGCTCGTCCTATCTTTGCTTTATTTCTTTCTTAATTTTATTTACCTGTTTGTGTCGCGTTAAAAAATTTCTCTTTGTCTCTCTTAATTTTCTTCCTTTTTGTATTTTTGTTAACTTTCTTTATTAGCCGTCACGCTGGTTCAGTGCTAGTGTGCTGGGCTTATAAGCAAAGGGGCCCAGATTCAAATCCCGGTCTGTCTGCCTTGAATTTTTAACTTGTGTTGGGAAAGTCTGTGGTCTAGGCAGCACGGGGTTTTCTGCGTGTACTCGCGTTCCCCGTGACATTCTAACAATTATATAACCATCTACATTACGAGTGTAATGTAGATCCACTGCCTGTGGTGCACTCTGGGTAGACTATGAGTAACTGAGTGGTCTAAGCTTCTCGGCACTAGCGACATCTTTGAGCCACGCTCATAGAGGCTGGGAGAATAACGGCAAGTTCAGATCACTGTCATTACACAAAAATAAATATTTACTTCTTGTTTCTGCTTACTTGAGTTTATCTTTTTCTTCATTTCCATTCTTTCGTTTTATTTTTGTCCTTTCTTCCCCACTTTGTTGTTTCTTTTTTTATTTTGCATTTCTTTATTTATTTCCCTTCTGTAATTTTCTTCATTTCGTCTTTTCTTTACTTTTCTGCTTCCTATTTTCTTTCTATTAGCTCAACTGCATTTCTCTTTGCAACCCACATCAACTTGTACGAGTACTTCTCTGTATTCATAGTCATATTTTATAACACAAGTATCTAAATTTACGTTTCGCAGATACAAACAAAATGACCCATGGAAGCCTTCACATGATATAAAAAGAAAACATATTCCAATATGAAAATGAGCCTGATTTTTATGTGCGTATAAATGTTATTAGTTACCAATGTCTTAATTGCTGTACGTTGAATTTCTTGCCTAAAACTCTGGTTTAAAATTACGAAAACAAATTGAAACGCATCGAAGAATAAGAAAGGAATGAAGTTTCTTAGCTATTTTTAGCCGAAACTTTTTTAGTTGTATGTGGAAAAGCGCTTTATCAGAACAGTAAGGCATGGGGAGTAATGGTTAGCACGTTTGGCCATGAAACGAGCGGACCAGGTTCAAATCCTGGTTGGGACAAGTAACCTGACTGGGTTTTCTGCCTGGGTTTTCCCTCGACAAATTAAAGCAGAATTGCTAGGTAACTTTCGGTGTTGGACTTCGGACTCATTTCGCTATCATTAAGACACATATCATCTCATACAATAGCCCGGGTTCAGCTCACGGTGTAGCATGCTGTATTTGTACAAGAACGCGGCCGTTCGGCTACTCAATCATTCACAGAATAGGAGTGCTAAGCACAATAAGCCTTAGGCTGCAGTGTTTTCTAGAACTCCTTCAGTGGAGTGAGACAAGTGGTCAACAGGCTTGGAGCTCACATATTTCGTTTCTTTCAACCCCGAACGCTTTGCGAGGACGCGTTTTGCGTACCTTTTAAATTTCTCCTCCCATTTCTCCTCTTTCAATTCGATTCAATTCAAATGCAAGTCTTCCGTTCTCTGCACAAGAAAAAAAAAATAAAAAAGAAAAGGCATGATGTCATCATTAATGAATTGAATCTTCATTTGTTTCAGATATCCAGACGAGGGGGAAGAATGCCGTTGTTTGCGGCAGGTCACAGGACTTGGGCCTGCCGATTGCCACAATGCTGTGCAACGATGCATCAGGTGAGCCAGGCTGCTGTGTTTCTAAATTCACGAAGAATAATAGCTTTAATATGAACATTTTTATCACCTTAAGACGTGAGAAATGTGCAGTTAAGTCAACCAGTATGTGACTACATTTTTACGGTCTACAACAGTGGTTTATACCCCCCTCCAGAGCCGCCCAGAAAAAAGAAACGAAACGCTGTTGAAGCCCTGCAACATCATAACATTGACATACACAATACACAACCTGTTCACAATATTGGCAACAATTCTCCCTTTAAATACTCGTACTTCTGAAAGATCATTTTGATCAGTCGTCACTAATAAAACGTAGGTCTACCTGAGGAACAGCAGAGGGGAGGAGCGCCTTAATGTACAGGCTCTCTTCTTCTTCGTTCTCTTTCTTGGCCTCGGGTTCAATTCAATGATCCCATGTAGCCAGCTAAATTCTCTAATGTAAAATTGTATTCTCTTATGTACTGAATAAATAGCACCGAAGTACCGCACCGACCGGTGACTAACTATTTAAAAAAAAACATGAATGAGTTGTGGATGATAAACGATGACAGTGAACACGCCTGCACTTCACGGAGACAGACCGATGACTGTACAGGCTCTCATTTACAGTCATTTGTCGCACAGATACTTTACAAATCCCAGAAAGGAGGCAGTGCGCATAATCAACATACAACGAAACAACTTTTCTTCAACTAGTCCTTCTCTTGTGAACCAGGTCGCTCGTCCTCTTATCATGCGCACTGCCTCCTTCATGGGAGTTATAAAGTGTATAAAGTACAGGGTGATCCGTTTGGGTATGGATAAAATAAAAACAACGTAAAACATTTACTACTGAACTTTATTTGTTGAAACTTTGTGCATACAACACTGAAAGCTGGGAGATTCCTCAGAGCTCAACATGACCCCCATTGCGCACCCTGCACAACTCATAACGATGATGCAATTCAGCCCATGTCCGTTGTAACATAAGAGGGATGATTTGTTGAAAAGCTTGAGTAATTTTTACTCTCAAATCATCAATGTTCCTGGATTTCTGTGAATAGACAATGTCATTAACAAAACCCCACACGAAGAAGTCAGGAAATGTTAGATCTGGAGAGTTTGGGTACCAAGCCAAGCTGCTTCTCGTACTGGGTTTCGCCTGCGACCTCCTGCATGTTTTTTGTTAACACAAAACCTGTTTCTACAAATGTTCGATACCACAACATTATGGAATCGAATTTAGGTACATTACGCACACCATACTCACGTCGAAATTCTTTAACACTCTCAAATTTAGCATACGAAAGAATACATTGTGCCCGCTGTTGATTTGTAGTAGCCATTTTAATAATCTACGATTTTCATTTGTCCTTTCAGATTATGCATCGTTGATTGTGCGCTAAAATACTATTAAAATACGTGTAATGAAATGAAAGCTAGTCTTAAGGGTTATCTGCGACGAAATGAACTGCAGCGAGAAATATAATCCATCTCATGTTTATGCATCAACACAATAAGCAATGCGTAATGTGAAAGATAAACTCAAAAAGTTTTTTTTTTTTTTACGGTAGGCCTACTGGCATGTGATAACGCTTTGCGCATGTGCATAACTGCATTGTTGTCGAGAATTCATATGATGTATTGTGTCCATATGGATTCAGCAGCAAATGGATTTGTTTGTTGGGGACCTATTTAGTCCAATGAGAAGTTCTGTTTCGTTAAAACTGCAAATATAAGCATTAAAATGAATAATTTCGAGTGAAAAATTGTTCCGGGGCTGGGTATCGAACCCGGGACCAGTGGTTAAACGTACCAACGCTCTCCCAACTGAGCTACCCGGGAACTCTACCGACACCGATCCAATTTTTCCCTCTATATCCACAGACCTCAAAGTGGGCTGACAACCGTCAAGCAACCAACATTGAGTGCACACTAACTCCGTGTGACTTAAATTGTGGTTTTCTGTTACGTACAGTGACGTGTATGTGTATTATGCAAATCAAGCTTTCAGGTATAACTCCCTGATCGGTGTCGGATAGAGTTCCCGGGTAGCTCAGTTGGGAGAGCGTTGGTACGTTTAACCTATGGTCCCGGGTTCGATACCCGGCCCCGGAACAATTTTTCCCTCGAAATTATTCAAATTAACTTTACAGGGAGTTATACCTGAAAGCTTGATTTGCATAATACACGTCACTGTACGTAACAGAAAACCACAATTTAAGTCACACAGAGTTAGTGTGCACTCAATGTTGGTTGCTTGACGGTTGTCAGCCCACTTTGAGGGCTGTGGATATAGAGGGAAAAATTGGATCGGTGTCGGGTAGGGTTCCCGGGTAGCTCAGTTGGGAGAGCGTTGGTACGTTTAACCAATGGTCCCGGGTTCGATACCCGTCCCCGGAACAATTTTTCCCTCGAAATTATTCAAATTAACTTTACAGGGAGTTATACCTGAAAGCTTGATTTGCATAAGCATTAAAGTTTTGTAGCCTACGTAATAGTCAATTTTTTATTAAAAAAAATTCAAACCCAATCCCCTGAGAACCAAATTCTGGCTGCGCCACTGTTATATCTGATCAACTATGTGGGAAGTGAAGTTTAATATTCAGCGGCTATATTAATTTTATCACAATAATCGTCACAATAAATAATAAATAAATAACCCGCAACAGTGCCCCAGTGCTAGAGAGCTGAGCTTATACGTCAGAGGAGTCCGACTCAAATCCCGATCTGCCCTGAATTTATAACTTGTGTTGAACAAGCCCGTGTTCCAAACGGTTGACCTATTGAATTTTGCAGTTCGCGTGGGAAAGTTGTTCAGGAACTTTTCATGTCGTTAATCAGATCTACGGTGAAAATTCACCCAAAAAGATCTGCGGATCTTTCCATTGCTTACAAAAATTTCATAGTGCTGTAGTGAGAACACGTACTATCGTGACTTTCTTTCTGTTGCAGGGGAACTTCCGGGGCTGAATGCCACGACATCGGTATGTCACGAATTCACTTCCCGTGATCAGCTGTCTCACCTCACCAAGACTGCTGATATCGTCATCACGTCTTGTGGTAAGTATTGGAACTGATTTACGTCTTCAGTCATTTGGTTTTTATAGATCAAAATGAAATTTTGAATCTCTGTTTCAGGTATTCCAAAATTAATTAAACCCGATATGTTAAAGGAAGGCGTTTGTGTTATCGATGGAGGGTATATGCTTGTAACTGACGACACAACTGGAAAGAAAGAATTCGTCGGAGATGTCGATTTTGAAGGTAAAAGTGATATATTCACACTTGAGATATCCTATTACTATGCGATATTAAGTTTTAGGGGTACGGGTAGCCGAGAGGCTTTATGTTAGAGGTTTAATGTTGAGCTATAAATATTGTAACTTTTATTTCAAACAAGAATGTAACTTTTATTCAAAACAACAATAATCACTTTCTACAATTTAATTTAAAAACTCCTGTCAACAATGAGATTTCCATTCCACACAGCAACACAGTATTCGTTACTGCACTCCACAGACGACAATGGCAATTCACTTGGATTATTGCGAACAACAATGTACTGCTAATCTTAACTAATGTTCACAAAGTACTATTTACAAAACAGAACTGTCAGTTCTCAGTTCACAGTTCGTTTGCCTTGGCTAGTCCTTCTAGCTCAGTCACTCAAGTTCACAGTATCTCGAACCCAAGACCTTCAGAGACAGTCCACTGAACTTCGAACTCAGGTCCCCCAACTGCGATCCACTGCACTCGAACTCAGGATTTCGGCGACAGTCCACGGGACGCTCACATAGCTGCGGACACACTCAAGTCGAACTCCGGTCTCGACCAAAAACTGAACTGGACTCTCTTCTCCTCGCGTCCTGTATTTATTAGTTAAACCACAGTTTCGAGAAAGTACGATGCTCGAAATTTCTACTTCTACAGACTTCTGTTCTCGCTGCTTCTTCCTGGACGATTCTGTTCGGGAGGTTTCGTCTCCCCCTTCACCTCGCACAGCGAAGCACCACCAGCTTTGCGTCCACCTTTGCCTCGCGCCGCAGTGCTCCTCCCCTTGCCCTCTCGGCATGCAGACGTTCCCCTTACGTCCGCCACACCGCAGCGACCAACGTTTCGTCTCCCGCGCGCCCTGTCGGACACGCGTTCGAATCCCGACGCAACTGTCACAATATTCTTACGTTTATCATATTTGAAAAAATAATTTCCACCTCATTCATAAAGCTTCGTGAATCTATGTTAGAGAATAGACATTGTGTACTTCTAAATTTGGTAATTTTTAAAAGCAATGGGAACGTACATTATACTCTATGTTTTAATTTATTTGAAGCAAACTCTACGAGCACTGATTTGGAAAGGAAAAAATTACTTAATTAGAATACCTATGTATTGCAAATAATACTGGTGTATTGAAGTTCTTCTCCTCTTCGGAAAATCGGTGTGACATTACAGTATACGTATTATCGTCGTGCATTACAGGCGCTATGTTCGGTTCAAGTTTGTCGAGTATAGTGAAGTTCGATATTCGCCGATGTTCGCTATGCAGAGGAGGCCTCATGGTTTTTTTTTTCCACCTTGTCATAAACATATTGGCTGTCCTCCACTCCCACCCCTTCGTTTTAACCGCTTTAGGATTTTAACACAGTGTTGCAATTAGTTTTTCATATGAAATAAGACGAAGTTTGTAACTTTCTGGTTGCGTTTCTCATGTTCGAGCATTGCAGGAACTAATAACGTGCTATAGGCTACATAGATTGAAAGTATTATACATTTGAATTCCTTTAATCTTGTGAACGGTGTTGGTGGAGGAATTGTTGTTGCATAGTCGAAGTCCATAGTGAAGTGAATTTTTAAATGTAAAATGTGTTCTGAGTAAAAATGAGGAGAGCGATGTGATTTTGCATATAGACTCCAGACACCATGCAGAGATAGCATACATGCTTTTCTGTGCACCTTTTCAGCAGGAAAAAATGTCATAGTAAATTCCTACAGCGTTTAACTGGCGGAAATGTAAGTAGGAAGAGTATAAAAGCTTCACTCCGACTGAATCGAATAAATGCTGTTGGAGTAAGATATACTGTGACGTCACACCAATAAAGAAAATAAAAATGTTTTTTAAGTTTTCGAATCTACAGTATAAACCTTATCTCTAAAGTAAAACCCAAGGAATGAACTTGTTCTTAAAATATGCGAAATTCAACCAATAAATGATTAATTTTATACAGAGTGTTAAAAAATAACGTTTACAACGTTTCAGGGATGATGAAGGAGGTAAAAACAAACCTCTTTTGTAAGTGACAAAACTTTGACAGATGCGCCGTTTATTGTGTACGTAAGTGTTAGTGTAATCCATAAGGAACGAGACCAATTGTCGTTTTAGAGGTGGTGTTCAAACTGCCGTCCATTGAAGGCATTGCACAACTGGTACCTTCGTACTATGGAGTGTCTGCAACGCTCAAAAAGGCTAACATGTGCAGCTTCAACAACACGAGCAACTAAGTCTTCTGCTGTATCGATCGGTGTCTCATACACAAGACGTTTCATGTCTTCCCACAAAAAGAAATCCAGTGGGTTAGGTCCGGTGATCGAGGTTGCCACGGTACCGGCCCATCCCTGCCAATCCACGATCGGTGAATGTAGCATTTAGGTGGTTCCTGACACGATGATCAGAGTGTGGAGGGGCACCGTCATGCTGAAACCATATTCGTTCTCTGATGTTCAATGAGATATTTTCTAAAATTTCTGGTAGGACGTTGCGTAGAAAAACAAAATAATTACCACCACTGTGAGTGTTAGGGATCCTTTTAACTTGTTGCAGGCACAGCAGTACAAACAGAACTAACCAGTGTGTGTTGTGACGGAAGTCAAACCATCTACACTTCAGGCCATCTTGCGGCAAAACGGCGCATCTGCTAAAGTTTTGCCACTTTAAAAAAATCTTTGTTTTTACCTCCTCTATCATCCCTGAAGCGTTGTAGGCCTAAACATTATTTTTTAACACCCTGTATAAAGCAGAGGGACAAAGAAGGCCAAGACGGTGATATAGCACATACAGAAAACATTATTTACAAAGAAATATTATTGTAATATAAGTCTCATTCTAATTGTGTCAAGTTATGTTTTTCAACCAATGTTGTGTTTGACTCAATTGTTCGCATATGCAGTTTGTAAAGTTAGATTTTATGCAAAGAATTATGTTTGGATCGAATTGCTGCCTTCAATGACATTGTACAGAGGTATTGTGTTCCGTATTGCTTTATTTTTAATTTAATTGTATATTTATTTATTTTTTAAATAATCATCCAATATACAAGCAGCTATTGTTGCTTCAGGCCACTAGTTTACTATAATATTGTAGGTCCCAATGAATTTGTTTTCTGAGAAAAATGTACAATGCAATAGTTTCCGTTGCTATACACTAGTGATGTGAATGATTGTTTTTAGTGGGCTATTTTACGACGCTTTATCAGCTGCTGTGGTTATCTAGCGTCTGAATGATAATGCCGGCGAAATGGTCCAGTGCCGAAAGTTACCCAGCATTTACTCTTAGTGGGTTGAGGTAAAACTCTGGAAAAACCTCAACCAGGTAACTTCTCCCAACTAGAATTTTAACCCTGGCCCACTCGTTTCGTGGTCAGGCGTGCTAACCGTTACTCCGAAGCGGTGAACGGAGATTGTTGATTTATGGATAAATTATGGAGTGAAGGCAACAAATGGATGTAACCCGTGAAAATCTGCCCCATTACCACTTTTATCAATCGGAAATCTCACTGGAACTTGGGTGCATCTGAATTAGGGTATTCATGGTGGAAACTGGGCGGTATAGCAGTTCGGCTTATATTGTAGATCTATTTTACTATTAATAATTAGATATCAACTAATTGTGTCTGATTGTGACAGAAGTGAGTAAAATTGCCGGCCAAATCACCCCGGTGCCCGGAGGCGTGGGCCCCGTGGTCACGGCGATGACCCTGATGAACGTTCTGAAGCTGGTGAAGAAGGAAGTGGCGTATGACGTATTCGAACCTGGCGCTGCTCTTAACGTAGCCTTGTACCGGCAGAAGCAGTGATTGTCGTTGTTGATCCTTAACTTACCAATAAACATTTTATACACTGATATTGTTATTTTTTTTAACTAAATGCAAACGCATTAAACGAGATGTAGTTATTATTAAAAAAAACAAAGGATTAGATTGCTTAATGCGGTGCATGCACTATATATTTTTTAAATATCCTACCAGATTCTGTGATTCTTAATTAAGGAGGAAAGATACTTGGTTTGAATAAAATATTTCTGTATCGTAGAAAATAATGTATCTGAATTGTTATTTTCGTAAGAAGTCAGGAAACGGATGCGACGTTTCAGCACAAGGCCTCTACTAATATGTGGGAAACTTCTGGGAAATGGATAGATGACCTAAAAACAAGAAATACGGTCATGTAAATATAAGGTTATTCTATAACTCGCTAAACTGGAGAATTTGCACGGTAGCTTTGAACCGTGCCGTTACGGTTACGACCAAATTTAACTAAATATACAATGTCGCCAACATAATAACATGACGTTGGTCTGTGGGGTCGTTAGAAGGAGAAATTTGTTTTTTTTTCTCTCTACCTCCTTCGTTCTGAACATTTCTGAGATATAGCGCCACTGTTACTCTCATCTATTTCAATGATTTTCCTGCTTCGTGTAGTGGTGGATGCGTAAGAGGAATATTAATAAATATGTACGTTCAGATGGACAAAATGATTTCGCAAGATAAGTTTTCCTAATTTTATAGAAAAATAAATATGTTGTTGTTGTTGTTCTCTAATGCCAGGCGTTTGACAATAAAGTCATTTGACCTCTTGCATTCCAATATTTTTCAAAGATATTGTCATGGTCAGCCACTGAAGCACAGATTTTGAGGTGTTGCACAATGGGCAGTTAGGGGGACTGATATATTTCAATTCTATGCAGGTGCTTGGTCAAACAGTCATGGCCTGTTGCCAATCTAAATGCAGCTATAGACGATTTACGTGGTAAATCGGGAATTAACTGTGGATTATGTTGCAGAGAGATCCATTTTTTCCCTTGAGATTGTGTTATCAAATTTTGTTTGTTGAAGTCTAAGTATGTAGATTTAATAAATGTTTTCACAGAGTAATACCCTAGATTTAGTAACAGGTCTGTAAGTAGCAGTGCTGCCCTTCTTTGCTGAAGCATCCGCATTCTCGTTTCCCAGATTTCACAATGGGATGGTAACCAATGGAATACAATTCTTTTATTGAGTGTTATTAATTGAGAGAGCATTTGAATTATTTCTGCTGTTTGAGATGAAGGTGTGTGTGTCTAGAGACTATTGATAGAATAGCTGCTTTGGAGTCTAACAATATATTTATTTATTTATTTATTTATTTACTTATTTATTTACTTATTTATTTAATCTGACAGGATTAAGGCCATAAGGCCTTCTCTTCCATCCTACCAGATAGCACATATAAATACAAAAAAGAAATACAGACGCTGATGAAGATAATACAAATTAAATTAAAGGCCTATAGAGGATCAACAGGGTTAAAAGAACACTATAGAGATCTCATCGAGCTAATACAAGAAAAAAAATTGCATTTTTAAATTTACTGATGTGGCATAGAAGATTCTTGAGACTTTATTTGCCATTTAACCACTCCAATAGAAAAATAAATATAAGAATTAAAGAAATAGAGGGGTAAGCTACCCAAATCTGCCCCTGTTTCTGGTGAATGTAAAGGAATGCGATTATCTAATGTACTTCTCAGGCTTCTTGTGTCATTACTCTTAGAGATGTGTTTACTTTTCTTTTAATTCAATAAAAAACATTAATATGTCCACTGTGAAAACACGTTAGAAACAACTTTCCAAATATGAAAGTTAGATAAGAATATGTTGTTGAATGGAGCCCCCCCCGAGACGATTGTAAATACAACATATTGTGACTTCCTGTTATCCGAAAAGGTACTGATTGACAAGTTGCTATAATTGGCAGTATCGATTGCGAACCTGCATCGACCACATTCTTGCGATATGTAGGTGAGAGTTGCATTATATAGGTTACTACGTCTCGGATGTGCCCACATCGCTGCGTGATGTAACAGCGCAGGATTATGATTGATACAAGATTCACCTCGCTAATGTCGCGATGATTTTTAAACCCAAATGATGTACTACAAAACATAAAAACATTAGCCAAGTCTGATTGATTATTATATGTTATCAATTTTTCTCTGTTTATGGCACTGAAGTGGAGACGTTTCTCCAACAGATTTTTTATGTACAAATAATTCTGTCAATAATATTTCCAACATGCAAATTTGGGCTGCACTGAATTTTCTTCAATACTTTCTTGATCTACTCAGCATTCTCCAGTCTTTCCTATTTTCTGCCTTCCTCTTTGTCTCCTCACATGATCCATATATCTTAATGTCGCCTATCGTCTGATATATTCTTCTGCGCCGAACTCTTCTCCCGTTTACCATTCCTTCCAATGCATCCTTCAGTAGGCAGTTTCTTCTCAACCAGTGACCCAGCAATTACTTTTCTTCTTTCTAATTAGTTTCAGCATCATTCTTTCTTCATCCACTCTTTCCAACACAGCTTCGTTTCTTATTGTGTCTGTCCACTTCACACGCTCCATTCTCCTCCATATCTACATTTCAAAAATGCAAGATAAATAAAATTAATGTCGGTCATTAAATTGAATGCAAATTATTAATATGAAACAAGCACAAAAGGAAGCTTGAACGATATTAGATAGAGATACGTAATTACACAGAGATGAGATTTTAAATACGAATATAGCTTTTAGTTACCATCAAACTACGGAACTGAAAAGATTAACAATAATTGTTAAAATTTCTATTTAAATGCATTGGTGTACAAGAGGCTGAAATAGGATATAGAAGTGCATAATAGCCTACAGAGAAGTCAGTTTACACTTAGACCATCATTTGTATACATAAAATAACAGATAATAACATCTTCAGTAGGCCTAGTCACTATTCCAATGGTTTTATATGGAGGTAAATATTAGACTTTAAAATATTAAGTGGCTTTGAAAACAGATGATTATCAGTCACTTACCAGATGCTAGAGTACCGTTGTTTTTACGTCCAAAATTCCTTCCTTTAATTCATAAAGATTATTAAAACTGTATTACACCCCTGATGTGACTGCGTTGTCTAGAGCACCAGACTTTCACGTAGTCGTCAAGATTAGTTGGTTTTTTTTCGGGGTCTTTATTATTTTCAAAGAAGCTGCAACTTATTAAACTCTAACTTTAGAAAAAATATTTCAACAGAAGTTGCCAGATTTGTTGAGGAAGACCAGAATATCCAAAATAATCATCATCATCATCATCATCAGCAGCAGCAGCAGCATCATGGATTAAGCCTTAGAAGGCTCGTTCCGGTCTCATTTTTTAACATTCTTGAGCCCATCTTGTTTTCGGTCTACCAACATTTCTTCTACCTATTGGGTTATAGTTCATCATCAGTTTTGGTATGCGGTCTGCTTCCATTCTTTGTATATGTTGTTTCCAATTGTTTCTATATTGTTTTCTTTGTCTATTAATTTAAAAATGCTTAGTTCCCCCCCTCATATCTTCACTTCTTTTCCTATCCAATAAGGTGTAACCTGCAACAGATCTCAGAAATTTCATCTCTTCTGCTTCTATTCTTCTTACTTCTTTTTTAGTAAGGATCCAAAATTCAGACCCATAAAGCAACATTGGTACTGCCATTACCTTATAAAATTTAATTTTTGTTTCTTTTCTTGTATTTTAGGGATCTATTAATGACACCGCATACATAGCTGAATTTATTAATCTTGTTTTGAATATCTTCATCTTCATTCTTCATATAAGAAATGTTGCACCCAAGATAATTGAAACAATTTATCTGTTCAATAATTTTTCCTTCCAAGACAATTTTGGCTCTTAATGTATCTGCTCCTCTAAATGCTAAAACTTTTGTTTTGTTAATTTAAATATTTAAGCTAAAAGGTTTACTTATATTATTTAATTGGAATAGAGCCCTCTGTGCCCCGTTTTCAGAACTGGATATCCAAAATAATTTCCACAATTCCATTCAAAATATTAAAGTTGCCCCTCGTACTCCGTGATTGGGGCCCAATGGAATGCCGCTCATGACCAAATACGAGCATGATAGATCCCCTACTCTAATGAGATTTAGAAATATCAGGATTTATTTTATTGATTTCTTTAAGAGAAACTAAGTTTGCCAAAGAAAAAATTCAAGAAAGAGTCTAGGTAAATCATTGAGAGACAGGATTCCATACGAAGCACTGCAAGAGATGTAGCAACGATAGATTGCAAGTAGCTAGCCACGACGTCGAAATGGAAGAGGGGAGGCCATGTAACGAGACTAGCGACGACAAATGAACTCAGGTCATGATGTTGGACCCCTACATTGGCAAAAGGTCTCGCGGAATACCAAGACGCAGATGAGCAGATACAGTACATTCAGAGAACGGAGCAAGAAGACATTGGACCAGTATAGCGAGATGTAGGAGAGACTTGCAAAGACAGTGCCAGTGAAATGTGAAAAGTGATAATGACAGTGTCAAACAGTTAAACAGCTTGACAAACCCAGAGATATAAATACTTATCTTGTAGCCATGTGGTGTAAGCATTTCATCAGAACAAGCAGAAATAAAACATTAGTTTTCTGATGAAATGTTCACTTATTTTCTTAATACATAACATAAACACACAAATGACTCATAACATCGTCGTCAGATTCTCTTCTCAAAGCGGCTATTTTGTTGTTCTGTGTAACTTCCAATACCATCCAATCAGAAACTTCCATTGAAACGTTTAGCGCTACTGGTGGCCGGACAACAAAACAACGACCTGGACAGTTTTGCTATCGAAAACTCCTATCTCAGTTTAATCCACTTGTTGTAATGACATTATGCATTACAATATAAAACAACTCATTGGCGCCATATTTATGTGTGAATCATTTCTATTCTCAATAACATTGTTATCTCGAGCTTAGGCCTCATTGAATAAGGAAACAATTATGGAGTACTTAACGTGAAGACTCCGCTTTGTTATTATCATTTAAGTGCAGAGAGCGTGAAGACAGAAATGAAAAATAAATAGCCTATCATTCTTTCAAATCCAAAATACCCTTCACATTCCCAACAATGTTCACAGTAACAATCATGAACAGCATAAATGCTTCACGCATCCTGTCAATTGTTTCTTCTTTGGTAATAAGTTGCCTTCCAGTTTGTCATGTTTCTTACCAGTTTTGTCAACAAATTATAGTTTGACTAGGGTGAAAGAGGACACAAAGCTTCAAAAAGGAGGATATTGTTCGAAAAAAGAGGATAGAAAATATGTACCTAAATTTAGGCTTAGGTCTATATTATACCTTAAATTACGTCAATATCTATTTTATTACAAAGTATTTACAGTACAGATTTAGGCTTATATCATACTTAAAAGTATGTAAATATATATTTTATCACAAAATAATAATGATAAAACTTAATAACAATGATTTTACAGGTAGCTACATATGAAAGCTAATGGAACTATAATTATTATCAAAATACATATCTACATTCGATCTCTCGATTTACTAGCTACCTGTGAGCAACAACCATAACAAGGAGAAGCAAAGAGAGTTATGATCATTGGCAAAGAGTATATTCTGTCGATGTTGCTGCCACCTACATGCAAATTACTTGAAAAAGATGTCAAATCAGATAATTTCAAAATATCAGGCATAGGCTACAAGTTGCGAAAAGGAGAACATTTCTTGATTTTTTTTTTAAATCCGCCCGGACCCCGGACAAAGGCCTAAAAAGAAAGACATGTCCGGACAAAAGAGGACGTCTCGTCACCATAAGTTTGACAGACTTTATGGAAACTTTTAAGGGACAATTTTTCATATTTAGTCACTGTCCCTATTCTGCTTGTCAAGTCGTGACTTGTACAGCCAGTCGGTTTAGAAGCAGTCACCACAAGTAACATACAGATAAACAGCACCTTCATTGAAGTGATATGTTTAAAGCGTACCTACTTTCCATCCTGTCATGTCTGCCAGCCTCTGATATAAAGCAATACAATTAGATGATTAATTGCGGATATGGCGGAATCGCAACATAATATTTGTTACATTCATTCAACTTATAGTAACTTCAGAGGAGTGGCTCAAGTGTAGAAAGTTTTAAGATTATCGTAAGTTAGTAGGACTTGCCATAGAGTTAATCGTCATCTTGACCTCCGAGAAATTTCACCTCATTAGCTTCCAATCAACGACGCTTTTAATGTAGAAAATGTGTGGGCCGTAATCTGCCAATTATACTATTGAAGTGACATGAATGTAAGTGACCTATTATAATAATAGAATCGGTTATTTGAGAGGCCACCCATGCCCTTAGCTATAAGTTTCGAGAAAACTGCGAAAAATTGTCTGCAGCTTATAAGTATTGAATGTACTTTCTTATCTTTTTAGGGTGAATTTTTCATATGAATTTCAGTATTTATAGATATTTTAAAGAAACATTTAATTATATTTGAGAGCGCCAGGGTGCCCTGAATTTCGTGGACATGTGTTGTTTTTCAAATACACGAAATGTTTTAGTAAAAATTATAATAGTCTGTATTTATTTTGTGTACGTTAATGACAACGAAAGCTATTTAGGTATAAATTTAGTACATTGTATTTTGCCCTTCATACTACGAAATGAAAATGTAAATTAAAAAAATTTTTAAAGTGAGAGAACAGATATATTTTTGAAGTTCTACACTACAGCTCCTTAAGTGCGTCATCTCTGTTACGACTAGGTCTAGGCCATAAAAATATATTTTCATAAAATCTTTTGATTTCATCCTCTTCAGGAAAGTATTGTCATGACATTTAAAATAAGACGGAGATAATATCTACTTTCTCTTACAGACGTGCAAATATATTATGTATTAATATCAGAAACACAATAAACTCATTTTGGCTAAAATGGACTTCTGTGGTTTCTGAAATAACTCATTCAATTAGTTTTGCATATTATTTTCCCTCTTAAGTTACAGGCTTGATGGTTTGCTGGCAGTAGCAGAGTATTAGTTCAAACAAGAATAGATGCAATGCTAATACAAGTATTTTAAGCATATATTTCACGCAGAATCTCAACAAGCATTGTCACATAATGACATACCTACTATTTAAGAAGAACTGGTGATATGATCCATAGTCAGAGTGACGTTTGTAACATAAATAACCATATCTAATTAAGGGGACTGGGTAATGATGCCTCTGCGCTTAAAAATTTTCAGTACAAAAGTTTAGTTCAATATTTCTAGGCTTTTAGTGCTCAGATTGTAATAAAAAATTTTCCGCTTATACAATCAAATCATTCTGAATTCAGTGGTATAAAAGATAACTGATTAGTTTCGTATCCAAATGCAAAAGAAAGGCCCTAACTGATAACCTGTTTTCCTACTTTGCTAAATGTACCTCATTCTTCAGGTGCACATTACTTGCTACAGTCTTCACTCATACACCTTACGATTATTTTTTAAGTTATCTAATAATGTATATTGTAAATTCTAGTTAAATATTTCACCCCTAGTGAAACAGAAAAAATATTGAATTTTGTTTAACATATTTTGCAATTTTTTCAATGCATATATTTTTGCTCGTGTTATGTGTGTGATATTCTCAAACCCGTAGGTCTACTATGTAGAACACAGGCTGCAGAAACCACTGTAAAAATTTCATGTAAATTTATTCAGTACTTTCAGAGAAAAGTGTACTTAAATATGAAAAATGTAAACTTATGGAAAACTGCATTAAAAAAAACAAGGATGTATGAATTACATGCACCACCAAATTTAAAGAGGTCATTTAAAGGGTTTCTGCAGGAATACCCCCACAATAATTATATTGTTTTAAAGAGCAAGTTTTGTACTTTTTTTAAACACAAAATAAAAAATCGGATTTTTGACCCCTGATCGCTACCTGGTTCCCTTAAATCCTGCACGGATTGTCATGCAATTATTGACACATGATCCTAAGAGTATGGACATTGAGCTTGTAAATTTTTAAGTTTCTAGTATCTACAGTTGATGAGTTTTTAAATATTCAATAGACTATGCAAAATACAATAAATTGACCACATATGTGTCCCTCTTTTTTTAGAAACTATCAAAGGAACATGATAAAAATTTTGTACACATTATCACAGTGCCTCCAAGTTCTGGTTTATTTAACTTAAGTAGTCTTAATATATCGTCTACTAATTTAATCATATCTGAATATATATTTTAGATATACCTACAGTGCACGGTATATACAACTTTCTGGAATTATAACCGGTTGTACCGCTCGTGTTTAGTGATGAAATTCGATCGCGCTCTCATACTGGAGGAAAACGAATCGGCGGTGAATGGCGGTGATTTAGGCCTATTGTTCCGTACAAAAAATTCGCCGGTAAGAGGTAATAAGAAAAGTTATGTTGATCTTATCTTTTATAATAATAAGTGATAATAATTTATTTCGTTTTGATTATACAGGTGACGTATACAATTAGTACATCCGAAAGAGCAAAAAAGCTCGTGCTCGGGTTAAGTTCAATTAGCTATAATACTTATTTAATACAAATAAAATACCAAGGCATATTACAGTGCATACAAAATGAATTAGAATCAACACAAGGAAACAATCAAGATACAATATAATATATAAAATACAATATACAATTAAAAATAGAATATAAAAATTCGCCGTCGTAGTTCAGTTGGTCGCGCGCCTGCTCGCCGATCGGGAGCCTCGCACTCACCAAGATCGTCTCCAATGTCAGAGCACAGTATAGACTGTGGTCAGACCTTAATGCAAGTATCGATAGTAAGCAAAATGGCGCCGGTGGCGGTCCAAGCTTGATTACCACGTGGTTTTGTTATGACGTATTCTTGTGTTAATTACGTCGTGACATGGGCCGTTCGTGTTGTGTACCAGGTTGTAATTCTAATAGTGGATCTGTCTCTCATATTTCAGAGTTTAAGTTCCGAAAAATACAACTTTACGCGACAAATGGTTTAGGTGCATAATCGTGACAACTTTCAGGTTACGGAAATTACAGTTTGTTGTTGTTTAGCCAACTGTCTAAAGACAAGTCTGAACCTCACAAATGATACCAACACGGCACCACTTATGAGGCAGCTAAGTCAGGAGATAATAGGCTAGGGTGACCAGTTTCTATCCTTCTAAAATGAGTGTTATGGTCTGAGTATTGGAGACGGTCTTGCACTCACGCTGGCCTGCCTCCCGCCTGGGCCGACCATTGGGGTTGGGCTCCCTCTGGGTTCCTCCCTAATAACAGTCGAGCAATCCATGGCGAGTTCTCGGCCTCATCTCACCATCACCAATTCCATCAATGCCAGTATATGAAATCATATATACAAGGTGTTTCCGAGATGGTGTTACAAACTTTCGTCCACGCCTGTGGAGTAACGGTCAGCGCGTCTGGCCGCGAAACCAGGTGGCCAGGGTTCGATTCCCGGTCGGGGCAAGTTACCTGGTTGAGGTTTTTTCCGGAGTTTTCCCTCAACCCAAGATGAGCAAATGCTGGGTAACTTTCGGTGCTGGACCCCGGACTCATTTCACCGGCATTATCACCTTCATCTCATTCAGACGCTAAATAACCTAAGCTGTTGATAAAGCGTCGTAAAATAACCTACTAAAAAAATACAAACTTTCAGGGATGATGGCGAAGGGCACATGTATCAATTTGAGATAAGGAACCATGGTCCGGAAATGACTGAGTCGAAAGTTATAAGCAAAAATAGTTGTGTGGAAATGGAATTGTAATTTGGCACCACGTGCCCTCCTTCCCTTAACTTTTGGAACAGTCGTGGTAAAATGGTATGGGCCGGATGTCTCCTACGTGGGTACTGGTCCCGATACAATCTGTGACCTTATCTACTGTTCACATTGGCTCATCCGTATTCGAAAATCAGTTCTGCTTATTCCGCTCTCGTGTACTCCTCCATTTCACTAGGACTGATCGACTGTACACTGCAACTTGTACACATACATTGCTGTCTACAGACATACATATCAGGACCGACTATGTCCGTTACACATTACGCTATCTGCATTGCTTTAGTGTAGTTTCCTGTCCCCATCCCTCAGACAGCGCATTGAATGGAATACTGTAAGTATACAACGTAAACAGCGTCAGATGAGTACAATATGTGTAAGATGTACAGATAAATACATATAAATAAGTTGTACAGAGGAATAAAATTATTTCATTTCCACAGAACTATTTTTGTTTGTAGCATTCGAATCGGTCATTTCCGGACCAGGGTTCCTTATCTCAAATTCATACATGTGCCCTTCGGCATCATCCCTGAAAGTTTGTAACACCACCTCGGAAACATCCTGTATATTCAGGCAAGAATACAGCTAAGCCCTAGGAAATCTTCACGCCGATTAGAACAAGAATGTAACATTCACAAAGATCAGTATTAAGAGGACTGAAAATGCTGCACTTTAATCCTTACAGAATGATATTGGTTCATCGATTACAGCAAGGGAAGGGGATCCAACTTCTCGCGTGAAATTTCGTGAGTGGATGTTGCAATCTATTCATGGCGGTACAGTTGATCCATCTCAATTAATGACGGACGAAGCTTAGTTCCATATAAGCGATTATGTCACCTCCAATAGGACACTGAAAATCGTATTTTACTGTATGACCTATTTCTCTTATATTTATATTAATACATAGAAGAGACTCGTTGCTTCCTTCCTTGCAGTGCCCTACTGTATTTGAACGTTTTCCTTATCCCGCATTCAGAGTGAATAGCACGCCTGTATCATGGAGAGAAGAAATACGACATTGGAACCTCCAACCACTCAGCAGTTACGAGTTTCCTCTATTCACAGAAGTTCCTTTTTTTTTTTTTTAAGAGCTGTTAATATTACTTTCGAGTTGGCTTTGTAATGGAAACGAAAATGCGAAAATGAATGTGCCATTCTGTTTACTTATTAGTAATGAGTGATGAGAATGTCTGTTTACCAGTAGCCATTGAAAGTCATGTTTAAATAATGTCGTTCACAATAAGTAGAACTCGACATTTGTCTATTTTGTTCCTTTAGTTAGAATCGTAGGCTTTGTATAAATACCTTCCATGATTATTGGAGAAAAATATACTAATTTTATAGTGCCTATAATTGCCTGTTTTAATGGTTTTTGCCTTTTTCTAGCTTAAGGCTCTATTATGATGTTTTTTAATTAAATGAGAACGTTTTTCAATACTGAGGGCTTCTCCTAGTATAACACCAATACATTTCACTATTTTTGTTATTTGAAAAAAAATTAATGTTTCGCGCTCTGAGTTCACCATACCTATGAGTCATTGTTGACAACACATCTGAGGAGGTTTGTAATATCGGTGTTACTTTCCACCCGTGTGAGGTTGCTAGTTCCTCATCGGGCACCTCCCCAGGTGGCGGATAAAGGAAGGCTCACCAGATGTGGCGAGTACTGGGGAAATAAAATATACAGGGCGGATCAAAACTAGACTGGCCCTCCAGGTTGGGAATTGCGGCAGTGGATCAGCTCTTCACTACGTGGAAAAAGAATATCGGCTACGATTCCTAATCAGTAGCTATGGAACAAACAGGTAAATCAACGACGACATAAGCTAAGGAAGAGGACAATGTTTTTTGGTACATGAAACATTCAAGGATTACACTGTTGATAGTGATTCGTCCGTCGGATGAGGACGTTAAATCTAGCGGCCCCCTTGGTGATATTCGACACGAGTAGGCTGCGTGCCGGCACCTGGCTTCTCCTTCTCCCTTCCTCATCTTCATCATCATTCATTTCATACACTACACTTACATGAACACATACGTATACTCACCCTAGTACGTACACGACATAACTCTCAACAGGTACACATCATGTAAAGCGTGAACCACTGAAGTGTTGTGAAACTAGAAAATGGGTCACAGTCCTGCCATCTATCCGCTATATGGGGAACCCGAATCACTTAAAGTGAAATGGGTAGGCATTGGATACATACATACATTCAAGGATTATCAAAATTATAGAAATAATATCTGAGATAGAATTAATGGAGATATAGCGTGTCTGACGGAGACTAAAAAAAAAAAGGCCAAGGGATCCAAACTAGTGAATGAAGTATGGATTCCGAATGCTGAATGTAGAAGGAAACTTTTAGCAGTGGAAATGGATTATTTACGAAAGCGTGCAGGAGTATCTTGGATGTAAAGAATCAGGAATGAAGAAATAAAAATACGGATGCAAGCAGAAGAGACAATTCTACGTAAAAAGGATTGAAAGAAGAACACTACGATGGTTTGGACATCTAAGGAGGATGGATCAACAACGCTGGTCCAAAAGGATATTTGATTGGTCACCAAATGGAAGAGGAGTGCGGGGTAGGTCAAGAAAAAATGGTATTGCAACACCAGAGAGGTCATCAGTGCTATGGGACTTCAAGAAGAAGAAGAAGAAGAAGAAGAAGAAGAAGAAGAAGAAGAAGAAGAAGAAGAAGAAGATGCCTTGGACCGCATGAGGTGGCGATTAGGAGTGGGAAGACGGCATTAGCTGCATCAACGCTCGTTTTTCCGAAAATTGTAAAGAGAGAGAGAGAGAGAGAGAGAGAGAGAGAAACAGTACCGACAGCATTCAGCCATTCGTTCATGTGTACGACACTAACAATAAATTTTGCGAATATTTGTGTGTGCCGCTTATAGGTGTAGCAACAACTATCCCTTTTAATAAGCTCGGGAATGCTACTTTCCCAGATTTTTTGCATAAATATACAAACAAAAGATTAGATTAGATTAGATTAGATTAGATTAGATTAGATTAGATTAGATTAGATTAGATTAGATTAGATCTTTATTAGCCGAATAGAATTACAAGCATTCATGGCGTCGTCAGTACACAAGAAAAATGACATAACATACAATATAATACAAAATTAGACTTAATTCTAAATAAATTTAACAGTTTAATATTATAGGACAAGCTTGATCTTCAGTCTCCACTGTTCTATCTAGTATCTTCTCTTTTCGCTTTTCCCTGTCTTTTCTTCAACTGTGAGTTGCCTGAAACATAAATGGTCAAGGACAGTATCAAGAAACGTTAAATTCTAAAATTTTAAATTTAGATATTCATTTGTGCAAAATGGCATATGTGTCAATAAAATGTTCTTTACCTCTTTTTTGAATTTTCTTATGTTAAGTTCTTTGATTTTCTGTGGAAGTTTATTATATAAATTGCTGCCTCTATGTGATATGCTGTTAAGATTTCTGGTAAGCCTGTGGTAATTCAGATGTATGTTTTGGGATGTTCTGGTGTTATACTCATGATATGTTGAATTTGTTTTAAAGGAATCTATGTTTTGATGAATAAAGCACACTGTTTCTAAAATATATATGCAGGGTACAGGTAAGATTTTTAGTTCTCTGAAAATGTTTATACTTTCAGTCCGAATAGGAACTTTTTTAATGATTTTGAGTATTCTTTTCTGCAATTTGAGGACTTGTGTCACTTTTGGTGAAGATCCCCAAGTAATAATGCCATATGATAGTATTGAATGAACATATCGTACCGTAACATTTTTACTTTTTAGATCACGATATTGCAAATATAGTGATTGGGAAATTGGATGTAGAAGAACTTGGACGATCTCACATGGTTTTTTGAAACTACTTGAAGTTACAAACCATGGAACAGTGGCTCATACAGTAAGGGAATCTCTGAATAAAGTGTATAGGCCTACGTCTAAAAATATGTAATTAAAAATATTGAATTTTAAATGATATCAAGTTATCCAATTATGAATTATGATGTAATCTATAGCGTATTGATTTCAAAGACATCAATTTGTTAATGGTACAGAATTGAGGGGTGTGTCCAAAATCTGGTAATTTTAGTTAGAGTGGCCATCCGATGCTCCTCTGAGAATGCATGAACACATGTATTCAGTTCTTTAAAAACGTCAATAGTACAGTGCCGAATGGCTTCTAAGAAATTGTGTTTCTGTTAAAACGTCAGTAGTCCACAATATTTCTTGTAAGAATGTCAGTTGTCTAGGTTTCATTGATCTACAAAGTGTTGGCAGCACCATCGCACCAGAGTAACAGATGCATGCGCTAGTGCGTTTTGTTCCATTATGCATTCTGCATTGTGAATTTGGAGCTTTTAAAATAAAAATGTCATTTGTCCAAAGGATTTTTTGGTCTCATTATCCAAATATTATGCATTATGTGCAGACTTCGAGACTTCGGACCCAATAGAGCAGTTCAGTGGGAAATCCACATAACGGCGTACTGAGTATAGTGGTAAAGCGTACAGTGGGTGGGGGGTACCGTAGAATGAATGCCAACAAATACGCAAAGGAAAACGCTCTGGATTTGAAGGTTCTGACGAATAATTTGGTTTTCATACAAACTGTGTCTGAAACTATTACACGGTTAGAAATGTCAGAGCAAGAGATTCCGGAAGCCCTCAAATTCATTTAGAAAATGATGCAAAGAATTAATGAGACATCAAGTACACCGGTTACTGAATGTGTAAAACAGAAGTGGAAATCAATTTTATGTAAAAATAACGGATATGGAACATTGTGTAACATAAACAGCAAATTAGTGGAAATAGAGTCACCCGAGAATGAAGGACTGTCTCTTAGAGACTGCAATGATGTTAGGTTTTCTCGTTTTGCTCCTATCACGTCATGCGACGTAAAGCGCAGATTTCTACATTACAAACTTTGGCAGATAACCGAAAAAGATTTACATTTGAGACACTGAGAATGTATCTTGTAGTAGGTATATTGCAATTCGGTACTGTAACTGCACTTCCTAAAGACGACCAATAGGATAAATGAAAAAATTGAAATTGCTACATTCTTATTTACACTATTAAGACTGTGTATAATTAAACACAAATGCTTATAAAAGACAGGAGAATAAATGCTTTTCACATTGTTTTGACATTATCATTGTGTAATGTATATTCACTTTCAGAATGTACATATGTGTGTTTCCCCATACTACCGTACTCTACTCTAAATAGGAACATTGTTACCTCAACACATCTTTATCTACCTGCAGCGAGTCAACCTATAGTGCATGCACAGTAAACTTATTGTATCGGGTCCAAAGTCTCGAAGCCTGGTTATGTGTAAACAAAATACTGCAGATAATCCAATAACTAAGAAGCGTGTTCATACAAATTACCAACGCCAAATGCCAATTATTGTTGATGCTGTGAAGTTTTTTCAGGATTCCCACAAAAATATGATTTTGGACAACTGACGTTTTTGCTAAACACCCCTCAATTGTATTCCTTTAAAATTGGTTTTTATTTAGAATAGAAATTGATATCTAATGCAATTACTCCACCAAATTATGAGAGATTAATTGTGAAAGTGCATAGACAAATAGGAAATATCATTCTGGTTTAATATGCACTGGAGTTGGCGGGATTTGCCGTAAAGATATGTATAATAACTGAAGACCATGTTTAAATTGCAAATTAAAAAAATAATATTTAAGTGTGCACTCAATTAAGAGAATAGTTGAATTTAATAAACGTAATACATGGCTTATTTGTATACTGTTAAACCATATCAAAATGTGTTTTAAAGTGGTAAATGCGTTTGTGCCTACTTCAATGCTTATCATTCTCGATAATGCCTATATAGAGTGCTTATTTTGAACTTGTTCTAGTGCCTATTTGCCTGCCTATTTTAAGTTTTTAGCGCCTATTGCGCCAAGCTCTAACAATAAGGCAAAGCATCAAGAAAAGAAGTAATATCTGTCAACATATTTTGTTTCAAACATGTGAGAAGCTAAACGGAGCCTTCCGTTTTTTCTTTTATTCCTTCATTCGTCCATGCATTCGTTCTTTCGCTCATTAATTCTTTCGTTCATACTTTCTTCTGTTCATTCGTTCTATCCTTCTTTCATTCATTCCTTTATTCGTCGATTCGTTCGTTCCTTTTTCCTTTTTTCATTCATTCCCCCTTTCGTCCATTCTTTCTTTCTTTCATTCATTCTTTTCTTCGTCCATTCATTTTTTCATACATTGGTTCTTTCATTCCTTCGTTCGTTCATTCCTTCATTCGTCCATTCGTTCTTTCATTCTTCATTCATTCCTTTCTTCGTCCATTCGTTCTTTTCGTTCGTTCGTTTCCTTCTTTGGTTCTTTCCTTCATTCGTCTATTCGTTTCTTCTTTTCTTTTTTCATTCATTCTTTTCTTTGTTCATTCGTTCTTTTCGTTTATTCATTCATTCCTTCTTTCATACGTTCCTTTATTCGTCCATTCGTTCTTTCCTTCTTTTATTCGTTTCTTTATTCGTCCATTCGTTCTTTCCTTCTTTTATTCGTTTCTTTATTCGTCCATTCGTTCTTTACTTCTTTCATTCATTCCTTCATTCGTCCATTCGTTCTTTCCTTCTTTATTCGTTTCTTTATTCGTCCATTCGTTCTTTCCTTCTTTTATTCGTTTCTTTATTCGTCCATTCGTTCTTTACTTCTTTCATTCATTCCTTCATTCGTCCATTCGTTCTTGCCTTCATTCATTTCTTCATTCGGCTATTAGTTCTTTCCTTCTTTTATTCATTCCTTCATTCGTCCATTCGTTCTTGCCTTCATTCATTTCTTCATTCGTCCATTCGTTCTTTCCTTCTTTTATTCATTCCTTCATTCGTCCATTCGTTCTTGCCTTCATTCATTTCTTCATTCGTCCATTCGTTCTTTCCTTCTTTCATTCATTCCTTCATTCGTCCATTCGTTCTTGCCTTCATTCATTTCTTCATTCGTCCATTCGTTCTTTCCTTCTTTTATTCATTCCTTCATTCGTCCATTAGTTCTTTCCTTCTTTTATTCATTCCTTCATTCGTCCATTCGTTCTTGCCTTCATTCATTTCTTCATTCGTCCATTCGTTCTTTCCTTCTTTTATTCATTCCTTCATTCGTCCATTCGTTCTTGCCTTCATTCATTTCTTCATTCTTCCATTCGTTCCTTCATTCGTCCATTCGTTCTTGCCTTCATTCATTTCTTCATTCTTCCATTCGTTCTTTCATTCATTCCTTCATTCGTCCATTCGTTCTTGCCTTCATTCATTTCTTCATTCGTCCATTCGTTCTTTCCTTCTTTTATTCATTCCTTCATTCGTCCATTCGTTCTTGCCTTCATTCATTTCTTCATTCTTCCATTCGTTCTTTCATTCATTCCTTCATTCGTCCATTCGTTCTTGCCTTCATTCATTTCTTCATTCTTCCATTCGTTCTTTCATTCGTCCATTCGTTCTTGCCTTCATTCATTTCTTCATTCTTCCATTCGTTCCTTCATTCGTCCATTCGTTCTTGCCTTCATTCATTTCTTCATTCTTCCATTCGTTCTTTCATTCATTCCTTCATTCGTCCATTCGTTCTTGCCTTCATTCATTTCTTCATTCTTCCATTCGTTCTTTCATTCATTCCTTCATTCGTCCATTCGTTCTTGCCTTCATTCATTTCTTCATTCTTCCATTCGTTCTTTCATTCATTCCTTCATTCGTCCATTCGTTCTTGCCTTCATTCATTTCTTCATTCTTCCATTCGTTCCTTCATTCGTCCATTCGTTCTTGCCTTCATTCATTTCTTCATTCTTCCATTCGTTCTTTCATTCATTCCTTCATTCGTCCATTCGTTCTTGCCTTCATTCATTTCTTCATTCGTCCATTCGTTCTTTCCTTCTTTTATTCATTCCTTCATTCGTCCATTCGTTCTTGCCTTCATTCATTTCTTCATTCTTCCATTCGTTCTTTCATTCATTCCTTCATTCGTCCATTCGTTCTTGCCTTCATTCATTTCTTCATTCTTCCATTCGTTCTTTCATTCATTCCTTCATTCGTCCATTCGTTCTTGCCTTCATTCATTTCTTCATTCTTCCATTCGTTCCTTCATTCGTCCATTCGTTCTTGCCTTCATTCATTTCTTCATTCTTCCATTCGTTCTTTCATTCATTCCTTCATTCGTCCATTCGTTCTTGCCTTCATTCATTTCTTCATTCGTCCATTCGTTCTTTCATTCATTCCTTCATTCGTCCATTCGTTCTTACCTTCATTCATTTCTTCATTCGTCCATTAGTTCTTTCCTTCTTTTATTCATTCCTTCATTCGTCCCTTCGTTCTTGTCTTCATTCATTTCTTCCTTCGTCCATTCGTTCTTTCCTTCTTTTATTCATTCCTTCATTCGTCCATTCCTTCTTGCTTTCATTCATTTCTTAATTCGTCCATTTGTTCTTTCCTTCTTTCATTCATCCATTCGTTCTTGCCTTCTTTCATTCATTCCTTCGTCCATTCGTTCGTTTCTTCTTTCATTCATCCATTCGTTCTTGCCTTC
Organism: Periplaneta americana; assembly: GCF_040183065.1. Classification (NCBI taxonomy): domain Eukaryota; kingdom Metazoa; phylum Arthropoda; class Insecta; order Blattodea; family Blattidae; genus Periplaneta; species Periplaneta americana. The sequence goes on from NC_091129.1 coordinate 103,065,033, forward strand.
TTCAATTCATTCCTTCGTCCATTCGTTCTTTCCTTCTTTCATTCATCCATTCGTTCTTGCCTTCTTTCATTCATTCCTTCGTCCATTCGTTCTTTCCTTCTTTCATTCATTTCTTCATTTGTCCATTCGTTCTTTCGTTTATTCGTTTTTTCGTTTATTCATTCTTTCCTTTTTCATTTATTTCTTCATTCTTTCGGTCGTTCTCTTGTTCGTCCTTTCGTACATTATTTTTTTCGCTGATTCGTGCTTCTTTTGTTCGTTATTTTGTTTATACGTTCTTTCACTCGTACGTTCTTTCTTCCATTCCTTCATTCGTTACTTTGTTCTTTCTTTCTTTCTTCTTCGTTCATTCCTTTATTAATCCATTCGTTCTTTCGTTAATTTTTTCTTTCGTTCATTCGTCCGTCCATCCATTCATCTTTTTCACATGCTAGCAATGTGGTGCTGTTGTTTCTTCGAATGACTCGCATCAGAAGCAATAGCCTGTGACAGCAGCTCGCCGTCATATGTGTGTGCTGTGTGGACCGAGGGGCGTTTGTGTTGAGCACGAAGTAGGCTGGAGCGCCGTGCAGCCGGCATTTGTTTGACAATGTAAACACGCTGTGCTTGGAAGGTGCATGTTTTTGGAGTAATTAGTAAGTGGACTGACTCCGTGAGCGAACCAATCGCCTGTATTGAGGCCACATTCGCCTCCACCCCACGCGGGTCGTATATAATATTTGCCGCGGCCGCCGCTCGGCAGTGTGCATGCAGACATCGCACGTGCGGCGGATCCGTGTCGGCACCACCGCGCGTAGTGATGAGACGGCTTGTACGCGCCAAGTCACCACCAAGTAAGTCCTGCGATACTTCATTAATTAGCAACAATGACGACAATAATTACATTTATTTTGACTAAAACACTTATCATACTCTGAAAGCAGCAAAATATATCTGTGTTGTTTGGGTAAAGGGAGATAAGTTAAAAAAATAAAAAAATAAGTTTGGAGATAAATGAAAATTAAACTTCGGACCCTTATTGAAAATAATTTTCTACACAAGTGAAACACATCAAATGCTAGTGTTTTTTTTTTATTTTTCCACACCCACTAATATAATTTAACTTGTGTGTTCACCTGGGGAACAAAACCCCATCTGCACACACAAAAAAAGGACATCCCCCTTTACCCGAACACCAGAGATATACAATTTTTGACATATTGTTTTTTTTTCACTTAATTTCAAAGTAAAAATTCATTGCGGTATATACACTAGAAATCAAATTACAGGACAGAGGCATTTAACTTGAAAAAACAGTTATTTATAAATATTACCTTCCCTGTAGGTTTCACACAAAAATTTTTACAAGGGCAACATTATAAAGTGTCTAAATATACATCGAACTGCACTTACAGCTATTTGATTTAGTAATAAGTTCACAGAAATTAATTAAATAAAAGTATAAAATGTAATTTCATTTACCTTATTTTATATTTGTTTCTTCTACAGCCACTTGTTTTTATTTATGTTGTATTTAACATCAGTTTCACACTGTTGCTTGGGGCTGTGGTAGAAATATCACAATACTATTTAAAATAATCAAAATGAGCAAAAATTAATGAAAATGAAAGACATAAAATTAATGAAAGTATTATAATAATAATATCCAACAAAAAAAACATTGTAGAATAATAATTATTAATAACGACTTTTTTACCTCTTGACCCTCATTTATTATAAAAATTGTAATATTTTTATTAGACAAAATATAAAAAAATATATTTATTCTTTAATAATTCATAAAATTATATAAAACAAACTGTTTTACTTACAAACAGTCATTAAAATTTAAATTATAATAGATGGTATATTTAAAATAATTATTGCCAAATGGTAATTAGTGAGATGTAAGCTTTTGCTTAATTTCCAAAAAATAAGTTCTTGAATATTGTGAGTTACGATTGTAGAGAACTCGTATGAATCATGGTGCACATCATTGAAACAAAATTACTGCTGTAAAAACTAATAATAGTAATAACTTTACAATTTTTTCTCTAACAGTAAATAAGAAATACATTTGTTATTGCATTCTGATTCATTTTTTAATTCTTAAAAATATATAGACCTACTTCCAGCATACTGTAAAATTTCCGTAAAATGAACAGGAGACAGAGTATTTGAGAAAAACTGATTTCCAGTGTTAAATCCCTGTGCCTAGCAGGCTACTTTGGTTTCCTCAATGTACATCGTGAAGATATAATTACGTAACTTTTGTTTCAGCACGCGTGAAATAATAACAATACGTAATTTTAATAATTTTGTAATTATCTTATAATTGTCAACTTTTTTCACGTGTTGGATGTTGTGCAAGATGGCTAGCCCTCTTGATGTTGTGCCGATCTCTGAACAATGAATAGTTTAGGTTATGTTACGTTATTCTTCACTAAAATATCAGTTTCATTTAAGAGTTATTTGCGTTGAATTCCGCCCACTGTTGATGAGTTAGGCCTGTTAAAATCATGACGAATATCGATTTACTTTTGTCTTCAGGTAAAGAAGCTATGAGAGGGGTTTCCCATTTGACGCGGACTGTTATATAGGGCTAAATGTCTAAACCAGCGGTGACCAAAGCGGGCGTTGTTTGTGATTACATAGTGTAATCACAGACATTCAAACGGGTACGAGGAGTTTCCTGTTCTTTGCTGTGTGTTTCATTCACGAACTGAAGGCAAAAAATGGCGATATCATGTCGCTCTACAAACTCTGTCCCTACAAGCAGTAAGAGGTGGTTTCGTAAAGAATGAGAAGGAGAATTTCTTTGTTGTTCTGTCGGACAAAATGTAATATGTTTACTTTGCTCAACGGTTCAATTAGGAGTATATAGAACCATTAATTGCCACACTGAATAATGTATTATTATTATTATTATTATTATTATTATTATTATTATTATTATTATTACTATTACTGACCACTAAGCATGTGTCTCTATAATTCTTCTGTATGTGCATGAATATTGATATTTTTAGATCTTCTCCCTGGAAGGATACAATTATTAGGTTTTATCTCAATTTTAATCTTCTTAATCTTTAGATGGGATAACTATTTATTAGTTATTCATTTAATAATAATATTGTAGCAAAACTGATTCAATATTATGTGCCAACGAACTATTAAACCCCAGGGATTGACATGTCTTAAATCATAGCCAGGAAGAGAAAGATGAGATAAATTAATGTAAGGAAGTCGGCTACCTAATGGGGTTTGAAATATCTCGTGCTCTAAAGCCTTTTAATAGAACAGAATTTCTCAAAAGAGTAATGAATAAAATAGCTTAAATAACTTGTCCATATGAAGTTTTTAATTTTGAAAAACTACGAATTTCTCGACTAAGTATCGAGAGAAGAATTTAGAAAATTCCTGATTGTATTCAAGAAGGAGGTTAGAAAAAGAACCAAGAAAAATCGTATATTATTCACTGGCTCTTGATGACAGCAGTGACATTACTGATACAGCAAAGTTTGAGATTTTTATCCGCGGGATTGATCAAGATGTTAGTACAGGAACCACCACTGGTTGTAGTTTTCATGCCAACTACCTTTCCTCTGTCTCCTTACTTCATAGGCTGTCTGTCCCATGTAAATACTGCAGTTCGAGTTTTGGTCACCGTTGATGTAATACATTTGCAGTGGTTTGAGCAAGTGGGATGAAAATAAAGGCAAATCCAATCTTCGAAACGAAGAATTTTTAAGAGAATTGGAATTATTATTCATTAGGATGAAGTTAAGGCTATCAGGTCTTCTCCTCACCTTAAATGATCCTGAGGTAGAAGGTAATTTGTAAAATACAATGAAATTATTACTCATAATGTAGAATACACAGTAATACAGAAAAATAACGTACCGGTACAGAGAGTTAACGAAACAATAGGCCTACTACAAATAAGAATATATTATCTTAAGCTAAATTCTAAAGGAACAAAAAAAAAAGTATACTAAATTAATATGGAACACTAGCTTACACACAGGCATAAGAATAATAAACATGTGTATCTCCATCTAACAACTTTTTGAGCTTATTATGAAACGTCGTAAGGGTTCGACAGTCTCTGATCTCACGCGAAAGAGAATTCTAAAGTCGGGATGGGTGCAAGAGAAATTATTGAGGTTGAAAGTTTTTTCATTGCTAATAAATAAGGTTCGGATAAAGTAGCTGTATCAGGATAGGCTGTATAGCTGTGTATAGGATAGGACCTTGACTTACTTCAGACTAAGTAAACACTACCCCCTTCCACTAGCTGAAACTCTACCTACTGGGAAGGGCGCTATCACTCCCTAGCTAAAACATCAGTGAATGGACAGTACAGCCGATAGGAACTGAATATACGTCGTCACTATTGCCGACGGCGGGACGCGCGACTAGTTAATTTTTGTAAACAAAACGCACGGACTAAGGATGCTATCCTGATACAGCTACTTTATCCGAAACTCACTAATAAAATATTGAATATTTGGAAGGTTGAATCTCTCTTTACTTTAAAGTGAAAAACTCTGAGAACGGTATCCTATTCAATTAGCTGTTAGAAATGGTTAAATGGCAAACTCGTCGTCATTTAGTCATATTTAATTGCCCCGATGATTCGAAGTTTCCATGTAATTACCTTTGTCTTCAGATGAAAGAAAAAATCTTTGAGAGGGATATTCTATTCGATGAGGCCATTATAAACGGCTGAATGGCTAAACCCGCTGTCAGAAATAGGTGCATTTGCCCACTTTCAAAGGCACCGACGAATGGAATACTCCTAGACCTTTCTCCTTTTTGGATATGAAAAAAAAGAAGAGCATCTAATCTTCGAAATGGTGGATTTTAAAAGAAGAGCTGGGATTGAATTATTTTTCGTTACTGATGAAATACTGAAATTACAGCGTTCCGAATTTTGCAAGCTACCTTTGTCTTCGGATAGGATACTCGTGTCTCTTTATGTTTTATATTAATGTGGATATAAATCTACTTTTCGAAACATCGCTATATCGATATATTTTTAGCAATTTAAAAAATCATCCTCAACGCTTCTTGATAGTCCCATCGCTACTTCCTTACTCATTAAAAGGAATTACAGTTTCTCTCGTATATATGCACTGCTATTAAAATATCAATATACATTTAACGGCACCAGCTGTCGTCAGTGGATGTGCGGTTACACTGGTGGCCGTTGGATTCGAGGTTCGTGGCCGTGGGCGATGAGATTAAAGAGCGATGAAGTCCTTTGCATGGTTTCCCCTAGTAAAGATAGAAGGCCGTTGTAGTAGATTTATGGCACGGAAAGACACCTGTCCGTAATGAAGGCATCCCTATTACCACGTTGGATTTCTACACCGAATAAACTCTGTAGTTGACAGTGTGGTATAATAAAATTACTACTACTACTACTACTACTACTACTACTACTACTACTACTACTACTACTACTACTACTACTACTACTACTACTACTACTACTACCATTACTACTACTGCTGCTGTTACTACTATTCTTGCTTTTACTACTACTACTACAGCTGCTGCTGCTGTTACTACTATTGTTGCTACTACTACTACTACTACTGTTACTACTATAATTGCCACTACTATTACTTCTGCTGCTGCCACTACTAGGCCTACTATTGCTTCTGCTATTACTCTTGCTACTACTACTACTACTACTATTGCTGCTACTACTATTACTACTACTACCACTACTACTACTACTACTACTATTGCAGCTACTACTACTGCTATTGCTGCTATTGCTTCTGCTATTGCTACTACTACTATTACTACTGCTATTGCTGCTATTGCTACTACTACTACTACTACTACTACTACTACTATTACTATTGCTGCTACTACTACTGATATTGCTACTACTGCTACTACTACTATTGCTGCTACTATTACTACTACTACTGCTACTACTGCCATTGCTGCTGCTACTACTACTACTACTACTACTATTGCTGCTACTACTACTGCTATTGCTACTACTACTACTATTGCTGCTACTACTACTGCTATTGCTACTACTACTACTGCCATTGCTGCTGCTGCTGCTACTACTACTACTACTATTGCTGCTACTACTACTGCTATTGCTACTACTACTACTATTGCTGCTACTACTACTGCTATTGCTACTACTGCTACTACTATTGCTGCTACTACTACTACTACTCTTGCTGCTGCTACTACTACTACTACTACTATTGCTGCTACTGCTACTACTGCTACTATTGCTGCTACTGCTACTATTACTACTGCTATTACTATGGCTACTACTACTACTGCTACTACTACTACTACTACTACTATTGCTGCTACTACTACTGCTATTGCTACTACTACTACTACTACTATTGCTGCT